>NW_028239235.1:0-139569 GCF_036417535.1 Chlamydotis macqueenii
TCCCCCCAGTTCCATCCCAGTCCCCCCCGGTTCAATCCCAGTTCAATCCCAGTGCTCCTAGCCCAATCGCAGTCCCTCCCAGCCCCCCCAGTTCCATCCCAGTCCCCCCCGGTTCAATCCCAGTTCAGTCCCAGTCCTCCTAGCCCAGTCCCAGTCCCTCCCAGTTCCCTCCCAATCCCCCCCGGTTCAATCCCAGTTCAATCCCAGTCCCCCCCAGTCCCCTGCCAGTCCCCCCCCAGTCCCCCCAGTCCCCCCCCAGTCCCCACCAGTCCCCCCAGTTCCATCCCAGTCCCCCCCCAGTTCAATCCCAGTGCTCCTAGCCCAGTCCCAGTCCCCCCCCAGTTCCCTCCCAGTCCCCCCCGGTTCAATCCCAGTTCAATCCCAGTTCGATGCCAGTCCTCCTAGCCCAATCCCAGTCCCTCCCAGCCCCTCCCAGCCCCCCCAGTTCCCTCCCAGTCCGCCCCGGTTCAATCCCAGTTCAGTCCCAGTCCTCCTAGCCCAGTCCCAGTCCCCCCCCAGTCCCTCCCAGTCCCTCCCAGTCCCTCCCAGTCCCCCGCAGTCCCCTCCCAATCCCCACCAGTCCCCCCAGTTCCATTCCAGCCCCTCCCAGTTCCCTCCCAGCTCGATCCCAGTGCTCCGAGGGCAGTCCCAGTGCCCCGCAGCCCCGCCGCAGCGCCCCCAGTTTGCCCAGTACCTGTTGTACATGGCCCAGAGCAGGGGGGCGTTGGGCGCCGCCCCCAGCCGCCGCCGGGCCTGCTGCACCGGGGGAGGGGCGGCCGCCAGCTCCTCCTGCGGCCCGCGCGTCACAGCCCCGCCCCCGCCCCGCCCCTGCCCCGCCCCTGCCACGCCCCCGTGTCACAGCCCCGCCCCCGCCCCGCCCCTGCCCCGCCCCCATGTCACAGCCCCGCCCCCACCCCGCCCCCACCCTGTGACCCACAAGTGACCCTCCCCCAACCCTTAACTGAGCTCCCTGACCCATAAGTGCCCCCCCCGACCCACAAGTGGCCCTTGGGGCCTCCAGGTGGACTCTGGGCCCCCCAAGTGCCCCCCACAGGCCCCCCAAGTGCCCCCAGGCCCCCCAAGTGCCCCTTGAGGGCCCCCAAAACTGACCCCCAAGACCCACAAGTGGCCCTCCCCAGACCCCCAAGCGCCCCCCGGACCCACAAGTGGCCCCCCACGGGACCCCCAAGTGGCCCCCGCCCGACCTGCGTGAAGAGGTGCGCCAGGATGAGCTCGCTGCTGGAGGACGTCAGGCCCGACAGCTGGGGGGGCACCCGTGGGACCCACGGCGACCCACGGCGACCCACCGCGATCCACCGGCACCCACAGACACCGTAGGGACCCACCGCGACCCACAGCGACCCACAGACACCGTAGGGACCCACAGCGACCCACGGCGACCCACAGCGACCCACAGACACCCACAGACACGGTAGGGACCCACAGCGACCCACAGACACCGTAGGGACCCACAGCGACCCACAGACACCGTAGGGACCCACAGCGACCCACAGCGACCCACAGCGACCCACAGACACCGTAGGGACCCACAGCGACCCACAGCGACCCACAGACACCGTAGGGACCCACAGCGACCCACAGCGACCCACAGCGACCCACAGACACCGTAGGGACCCACAGCGACCCACAGCGACCCACAGACACCGTAGGGACCCACAGCGACCCACAGCGACCCACAGACACGACAGTGACCCACAGTGACCCACAGCGACCCACAGCGACCCACAGACACCACAGCGACCCACAGCGACCCACAGACACCGTAGGGACCCACCATGACCCACAGCGACCCACAGTGACCCACAGACACCGTAGGGACCCACAGCGGCCCACAGCGACCCACGGCGACCCACAGACACCGTAGGGACCCACAGCGACCCACAGCGACCCACAGACACCGTAGGGACCCACAGCGACCCACAGCGACCGTAGGGACCCACCACGACCCACAGCGACCCACAGACACCGTAGGGACCCGCAGCGACCCACGGCGACCCACAGACACCGTAGGGACCCACAGCGACCCACAGCTACCGTAGGGACCCACAGCGACCCACAGCCGCCCACCAACACCGTAGGGACCCACAGCGACCCACAGCCACCCACAGACACCGTAGGGACCCACAGTGACCCACGGCCGCCCACCGCCACCCACAGCGACCCACGGCGACCCATAGGGACCCACAGTGAGCCACACGCGACCCCAAGCGACCCACAGCGCCGCGGGGCCAGCAGCAGGGAACCCCCCCCAAACCCCGCCCCCTTCTGCCCCACCCCTCTCCCCATTAGCCCTCCCCACCCGCCGGCCCCGCCCACCTTGTGCGCCACCCAATCCACCCAGCCCTTGGCGCGGGGGTTGATGTTGATCAGCACCAGCCCCTCCACCGCCTCGGGGTGCAGCAGCTGTGGGGCAGGGCCAGACCCATAGCGCCCCACGGCCACGCCCTCCCACCCCATAGCGACCCCCCAGCCCCATAGCGACCCCCCAGCCCCACAGCCACGCCCCCCGAGAGCCCCCAGCGACCCACAAGTGCCAAACCAAGAGACCCCACTAACCTCCTCCAGCCCCATAGCGCCCCACGGCCACGCCCCCCCAGCCCCATAGCGACCCCCCAGCCCCATAGCGACTCCCCAGCCCCATAGCGACGCCCCCCTGCCCCATAGTGACCCCCAGCCCCACAGCCGAGCCCCCAACCCCCCAGCGACCCACAAGTGCCCAGAGACCCCACTAACCTTCTCCAGCCCCATAGCGCCCCACGGCCACGCCCCCCTGCCCCATAGCGACCCCCCAGCCCCATAGCGAACCCCCTGCCCCATAGCGATGCCCCCCGACAGCCCACAACCCCCTAGCGACCCACAAGTGCCCAACCAAGAGACCCCACTAACTTCCTCCAGCCCCATAGCGCCCCATGGCCATGCCCCCCTGCCCCATAGCGACCCCCCCTGCCCCATAGCGACCCCCCAGCCCCACAGCCACGCCCCCTGAGAGCCCCCAGCGACCCACAAGTACCCAACCAAGAGACCCCACTAACCTCCTCCAGCCCCATAGCGCCCCACGGCCATGCCCCCCCGCCCCATAGCGACCCCCCCAGCCCCATAGCGACCCCCCAGCCCCATAGCCAAGCCCCCAACCCCCCAGCGACCCACAAGTGCCCAGAGACCCCACTAACCTCCTCCAGCCCCATAGCGCCCCACGGCCATGCCCCCCCGCCCCATAGCGACCCCCCCAGCCCCATAGCGACCCCCCAGCCCCATAGCCAAGCCCCCAACCCCCCAGCGACCCACAAGTGCCCAGAGACCCCACTAACCTCCTCCAGCCCCATAGCGCCCCACGGCCATGCCCCCTGCCCCATAGCGACCCCCCAGCCCCATAGCGACCCCCCTGCCCCATAGCGACCCCCCCGCCCCATAGCGACCCCCCCAGCCCCACAGCCACGCCCCCCAGCCCCACAGAACCTCCCCCGAGATTCCCGCAGCCCTGCATTCCCCAAATCTGCCCCCCACCCTGCCCCACGCCCCGCCCCACGCCCCGCCCCACATCTCACCCCAAATTTAGCCAGGACGAAGGCGCCGGCGCCCACCCCGATGCCCACGACGCTGGCGATGCTGGGGGGGTGGGCGGGGTCAGGCCGGTGCTGACCCCGCCCCCCCGTCCCATCCCGCTACGGGTCAGGGGCCCCCCTCCCCGCCCCACAGCGCCGTGGGGCGCCCCCCCGCCCACTCACTTGAGGTGCCGGAGGACGCAGGGGACGATTTCGGCCAGTTGCTCCAGGGAGGGGTACTGGTACCTGCGGGGGAGGGGCGGGGGGCGGGGGGGGAGGGGCGACAGGGGGAGGGGCAAGGGGTCAATCGGGGGTTGAGGTGGGGGGAGGGCGGGCGAGGGGACCAATGAGGTGAAGCGATGGCGGTTGGGGGGGGGGAGGGGTGCGTAGGGTGATGCTGCGATGTGATGGCGGTCGAGGTGGGGGGACAGGGGGGCGGGGGGTCAACTGGGGGGGGGGGAGGGGTGGGGGGGTCAACAGAGAGACGACAGGGTCAACTGGGGGTTAATGGGGGCAACTGGGGGTTAGTGGGGGGCAACTGGGGGTTAATGGGGGTCAGTGGGGTCAACTGGGGGTTAATGGGGGCAACTGGGGGTTAGTGGGGGGCAACTGGGGGTTAGTGGGGGGCAACTGGGGGTTAATGGGGGTCAGTGGGGTCAACTGGGGGTTAATGGGGGCAACTGGGGGTTAATGGGGGTCAGTGGGGTCAACTGGGGGTTAATGGGGGCAACTGGGGGTTAATGGGGGTCAACTGGGGGTTAGTGGGGGGCAACTGGGGGTTAATGGGGGTCAGTGGGGTCAACGGGGGGTTAATGGGGGTCAACTGGGGGTTAATGGGGGTCAACGGGGGGCTTATGGGGGGCAACTGGGGGTTAATGGGGGAAACTGGGGGTCAATGGGGGGCAACTGGGGGTCAATGGGGGCAACTGGGGGTTAATGGGGGTCAACAGGGGGTCAACTGGGGGTTAATGGGGGTCAGTGGGGTCAACTGGGGGTTAATGGGGTCAACTGGGGGTTAATGGGGGTCAACGGGGGGTCAACTGGGGTTTAATGGGGGTCAACTGGGGGTTAATGGGGGTCAACGGGGGGTCAACTGGGGTTTAATGGGGGTCAACTGGGGGTTAATGGGGGTCAACTGGGGGTTAATGGGGTCAATGGGGGGTCAATGGGGGTCAACTGGGGTTAATGGGGGTCAACTGGGTGTTAATGGGGGCAACCAGGTGTTACTGGGGGTCACTGGGGGTTAATGGGGGTCAACTGGGTGTTAATGGGGGTTAACAGGCGTCAATGGGGGTCAACTGGGGGTTAATGGGTGCAACTGGGGGTTAATGTGGGGCAACTGGGCCTTAATGGGGGTCAACGGGGGTCAATGGGGGTCAACTGGGGGTTAATGCGGGCAACTGGGGATTAATGGGGGTCAACGGGGGGTTAATGGGGGTCAGTGGGGTCAACTGGGGGTCACTGGGGGTCAATGGGGGTCAACGGGGGGTCAATGGGGGTCAACTAGGGGTTAATGGGGGTCAACGAGGGGTTAATGGGGGCAACTGGGGGTTAATGGGGGTCAGTGGGGTCAACGGGGGGTCAATGGGGGTCAACAAGGGGTTAATGGGGGCAACTGGGGGTTAATGGGGGCAACTGGGGGTTAATGGGGGTCAGTGGGGTCAACGGGGGGTTAATGGGGGTCAACTGGGGGTTAATGGGGGTCAACGGGGGTTAATGGGGGCAACTGGGGGTTAATGGGGGTCAACGGGGGGTTAATGGGGGCAACTGGGGGTTAATGGGGGTCAGTGGGGTCAACGGGGGGTTAATGGGGGTCAATGGGGGTCAACTGGGGGTTAATGGGGGCAACTGGGGGTTAATGGGGGTCAGTGGGGTCAACTGGGGGTTAATGGGGGCAACTGGGGGGTTAATGGGGGTCACTGGGATCAACTGGGGGGGTCCGTGGGGTCAACTGGGGGGGCAGTGGGGTCAACCGGGTCGTCAGAGGGGTCAACGCAGTCAACTGGGAGTCACTGGGGTCAACTGGGGGGGCAGTGGGGTCAACAGGGGGGTCAGTGGGGTCAACCTGGGGGTCACTGGGGTCAACTGGGGGGGCAGTGGGGTCAACTGGGGGGGCAGTGGGGTCAACGCAGTCAACTGGGAGTCACTGGGGTCAACTGGGGGGAGCGGAAGAGGGGAGTGCAGACGCACCCCGGGGGGTAGGGCGGGGCGCCCACCTCCATGCCGGGGGGGTCGAGGTGGACGAGCAGGAAGTGGCTGGCGACCTCCCGCATCTCGGGGTGGGCGAAGAGCGGGGCGAAGCACGAGGCGTCTGCGGGGGAGGGGCGCGGCGGGAGAGGGGGAAGGGGGCGGGACTCACGCGTGTGGCCCACGTCCGGCAGCATCAGCAGGGCGGGGCGACCAGGGCGGGGCGCGCCCTCCAGCGCCACGTGAACAGGCCCCAACGGCGTCTCCAACACCGCCCCCTGCTGGCCGGGAGGACCGGACACCGGAACGGGGATTGGTCACCGCCACACCCCCCACAGGTTCGCCCCCAAAATCTCGCGATTTCCCCCAAGATTCCCACCTTTTGCCCGCCAAATCCCGCATTTTTGCCCCAAATTACCCCATTTCGCACCAAAATCCCCCATTTTGCCCCAAAATCTAACGATTCCCCCCAAATTCCCCCATTTTGCCCCCCAAATCCCGCATTTTTGCCCCAAATTCCCCCATTTCACACCAAAATCCCACATTTTGCCCCCAAAATCCCGGGATTTCACCCCAAATTCCCACATTTTGCCCCCAAAATCCCCCATTCTTGCCCAAAATTCCCGCATTTCGCACCAAAATCCCACATTTTGCCCCCAAAATCCCGTGATTTCCCCCAAATTCCCACAATTTGCCCCCCAAATCCCCCATTTTTGCCCAAATTCCCGCATTTCACACCAAAAGCCCACATTGTTGCCCCAAAATCCTGGAATTTCCCCCCAAATTCCCACATTTTGCCCCACAAATCCCCCATTTTTCCCCACAAATTCCCGCATTCCGCACCAAAATCCCACATTTTGCTCCCAAAATCCTGTGATTTCCCCAAATTCCCCCATTTTGCCCCCCAAATTCCCGCATTTTTGCCCCAAATTCCCGCATTTTTACCCCAAATTCCCCCATTTCGCACCAAAATCCCACATTTTGCCCCCAAAAGCCCGTGATTTCCCCCAAATTCCCCCGTTTCGCCCCCCAAATTCCCGCATTTTTGCCCCAAATTCCCACATTTTGCCCCAAATTCCCCCATTTCGCACCAAAATCCCACATTTTGCCCCCAAAAGCCCGTGATTTCCCCCAAATTCCCCCGTTTCGCCCCCCAAATCCCCCATTTTTGCCCCAAATTCCCGCATTTCGCACCAAAAGCCCACATTTTGCCCCAAAATCCAGGAATTTCCCCCCAAATTCCCCCATTTTGCCCCCCAAATCCCCCATTCTTGCCCCAAATTCCCCCATTTCGCACCAAAATTCCCACATTTTGCCCCAAATTCCCCCATTTCGCACCAAAATCCCACATTGTTGCCCCAAAATCCCGCGATTTCCCCCCAAATTCCCCCGTTTTGCCCCCAAATGCCGCATTTTTGCCCAAAATTCCCACATTTCGCATCAAAATCCCACATTTTGCTCCCAAAATGCTGTGATTTCCCCATATTCCCCCATTTTGCCCCCCAAATCCTGCATTTTTGCCCCAAATTCCCCCATTTTCCACCATAATTCCCACATTTTGCCCCAAATTCCCCCATTTCGCACCAAAATCCCACATTGTTGCCCCAAAATCCCGTGATTTCCCCCCAAATTCCCCCGTTTTGCCCCCAAATGCTGCATTTTTGCCCAAAATTCCCACATTTTACACCAAAATCGCACATTTTGCCCCCAAAATCCCCCATTTTTGCCCCAAATTCCCGCATTTTAGCCCCAAATCCCGCTTTTTTGCCCCAAATTCCCCCATTTTGTACCAAAATTCCCACATTTTGCCCCAAATCCCCCCATTTCACACCAAAATCCCACATTTTGCCCCCAAAATCCCGCAATTTCCCCCCAAATTCCCCCATTTTGCCCCCAAAATCCCACATTTTTGCCCCAAATTCCCCCATTTCACACCAAAATCCCCCATTTTGCCCCCAAAATCCCCCATTTTTCCCCCAAATTCCCGCATTTCGCACCAAAATCCCACATTTTGCTCCCAAAATGCTGTGATTTCCCCAAATTCCCCCATTTTGCCCCAAATTCCCGCATTTTTGCCCCAAATTCCCCCATTTCACACCAAAATCCCACATTTTGCCCCCAAAATCCCGCAATTTCCCCCCAAATTCCCCCATTTTGCCCCCAAAATCCCACATTTTTGCCCCAAATTCCCCCATTTTGCACCAAAATCCCACATTGTTGCCCCAAAATCCCGCGATTTCCCCCCAAATTCCCCCGTTTCGCCCCCAAATGCCGCATTTTTGCCCAAAACTCCCACATTTCACACCAAAATCCCACATTTTGCCCCCAAAATCCCCCATTTTTCGCCCAAATTCCTGCATTTTTGCCCCAAATCCCGCTTTTTTGCCCCAAATTCCCCCATTTTTCACCAAAATCCCACATTTTGCCCCAAATTCCCCCATTTCACACCAAAATCCCCCATTCTTGCCCCAAATTCCCCCATTTCGCACCAAAATCCCACATTGTTGCCCCAAAATCCCGTGATTTCCCCCCAAATTCCCCCGTTTCGCCCCCAAATGCCGCATTTTTGCCCAAAACTCCCACATTTCACACCAAAATCCCACATTTTGCCCCCAAAATCCCCCATTTTTCGCCCAAATTTCTGCATTTTTGCCCCAAATCCCGCTTTTTTGCCCCAAATTCCCCCATTTTTCACCAAAATCCCACATTTTGCCCCAAATTCCCCCATTTCACACCAAAATTCCCACATTTTGCCCCAAATCCCCCCATTTCACACCAAAATCCCACATTTTGCCCACTGAAAAGGGAAGCTAGGGAAGGAATTTGTCCTGTCGTAGAGCGGTTCATAGAACTAAGACTACTAAAAGAATGTGAGTCAGAATTCAATACACCTGTACTTCCAGTTAAGAAACCTGATGGGTCCTATAGGATAGTTCAAGACTTAAGAGCCATCAACAAAATAACAGAGGACCTGTGGTAGCTAACCCCTATACCCTATTAACCATGCTAAAACCTGGTTTAGCTTGGTTTACGGTCCTAGATTTAAAAGATGCTTTCTTTTGCCTCCCTCTCCATGAAGCCAGCCAGAAAATTTTTGCTTTTGAATGGGAAAATCCCAAAAGTGGTCGAAAGACCCGGCTCACATGGACGGTGTTGCCGCAGGGTTTTAAAAATAGCCCCACAATTTTTGGGAATCAGCTAGCAAAGGACTTGGAATCATGGGAACCACCTTCAGAAGAAGGGAAGGTGTTACAATATGTAGACGACCTTCTTATTGCAACCAGAACCAAAGAATCCTGTGTCATTTGGACCGTGAGTCTGTTAAATTTCCTGGGACTACAGGGATATCGGGTTTCTAAGAAAAAGGCACAGGTGTTGTTACAACCCCAGGTCACGTACCTGGGGTACGAGATCAGTGCCGGACAACGGATCCTAGGACAAGCCCGGAAAGAGGCCATATGGCAAACCCCCCGACCACAAACAATAAAGGAACTACGGACATTCTTAGGAATGACAGGGTGGTGCCAACTTTGGATATGTGATTATGGTCTGCCTGTTTAAGCCACTCTATTCCCTGATAGCAGCTAACCAAAAGGATCTCCAGTGGGATGCTGAGTCAGATCGAGCCTTCCAGCAGCTGAAGAAAGCCCTGATGTCGGCATCAGCATTGGGACTTCCTGATGTGAGTAAGCCATTTTTTCTATTTTCCCACGAAAAACAAGGAATGGCACTAGGAATATTGGCACAAGATTTGGGACCATACAGACGGGCGGTAGCATACTTCTCCAAACAGCTGGATGCCGCTGCGAAAGGGTGGCTGTTCTGGTTTTGTTAGTGGGGGGGGGCCTAAGGTGGCAGCTTCTGTAGGAAACTGCTAGAAGTCGCTCCCCTTTGTTCAGTGGACTCGGCCGGGCCTAGGGCGGACCCACTGCTGGCCAAGGCCAAGCCAATTGGTAGCAGAATGTCCCCTGATAACGCCTCTGCGATAATGTATTTAAATAGGGGAAAACAGAAAAAAAAAAAAAAAGGGAGAGATGTGAAGCAGCTGAGCGGGGGGCAGAGAGGGGGAAGCGCGAGCCTCGTGGGCCTTGCAGGCCTCACCCTCTGGCCTCCCGCCGGGCAGCCGACTGGGCCCAACTCGGCCCGGCCTGGCTGCAAGAAGTGGAGAGGAGCAGTTGAAGTGAATAAGATGTAAAAAGGATCCTGAGAGGCGTCTGCCAGCCTGTTGTGAGGAACGGCTGCAGACGCCAAGGTCAGTGAAGGAGGAGGGGGAGGAGTAATGCGGCTCCTGGCCAAGATTCCTCTGCAACTCGTGGTGACGACCATGGTGGAGCAGGTTGTCCCCCTGCAGCCCATGGAGGTCCACGGAGGGGCAGAGATCCACCTGCAGCCCGTGGAGGACCCCACGCCGGAGCAGGTGGAGGCCTGAAGGAGGCTGTGCCCCGTGGAGGGCCCGCTGGGACAGCTGTTCTAGAGGGACTGTGTTGGATACCTGGAGTATCAGGGACACTTAGTGAACAATCCAGACCGAATGGAATTGTTATGTTTGTGAGCAGCAGGCCTCAAGGACATCACTGAAGCCGCTTGTGAGAAAGTAATGAAGCCGCCTGTAAGAAAGTACTGAAGCCACCTGTGAGAAAATAATGAGGCCGCCTGTGAGAAAGTAATGAAGCTTCCTGTGAGAAAGTAAACGAAGCAACCTTGAAGAAGATCGTAAACAACTCTGAGAAAGTGAAAACATGAAAAGTACGGGACTTTCAGGTTAACGGGACTTTCCAGATTAGCTAACTGCAAGTAGGAAGGATATGCAAATGTAACTATTAGAGCTTAAGCCAATCACGCAATGACTAGTAGGCATATTTTATCTTAGCAATATAAATATGTGCACCCGGGACTAATAAATCGAACTACGCTTATTACTCATATTGAGTCTTTTGTCGTACGTTCCTCCGTCGCTCGCAAATGGCGCCCGAACAGGGACTACTAGAAGACACTGCTATCGGAGTGGCGGAGGCAGAGAAGCACCGGGAGCAGCGACCGGGGGGCAAGATCGACTACGCATTTGTCCTTCAGATGCGACGATCCGGAGCCTGAACCGTTGAAACAGGGGTTCGCCGTCTGCCAGGGCTACAGGACAAGCTGCAAAAAAGGGGTGCCTTAATCAGGGAGCACCAATAGTGAGTACTTAATCAGGGAGTAGAAGGGGTGCCTTAATCAGGGAGCACCAATTGTGAAACTGCCGGCAATAATGGAAAAGGAGGTAGCCCTAGAATTATTATGCTCTCTATGAGAGGACTGAGTTATGACTCGGCCGTCCTAGAAGCTTTGCTGCAGTGGGCAAAGAAAAGGGAATTAATCCCCACAGTTGATGATCCTTTTGAACTCCCGACACAGGAAAAGATAGGAAAAAAGCTGTGGGATGAAATAAGTAAGGGATCTCCACCGTGTGGAAGCTAATTAACGAAACATTGATAAGCATGAAAGCCGAGCGTTCAGTTGCTGCATCTGCTTTTGCGGCCTTAACTCCAGCCGACGGGTCCACCTCCACTACCAGCATGCTGTTCTTGGGTTTAACGAGCCCTGCCGCCGCCCCGGCTCGTGCTGAGGGTGGGGGGGTTCGAGCCCCAGCAAGGACTCCAGGAACTGCAGCCACAGCCCCTATAACTATAGATATGCGGGCACCAGAGGGAAAAACTGCCAAAGGCTTTTCACCACCATCAGACGTACCACCGCCAGGCACCCCGCCACGCTGCGCCAGTGCAGACTCAGAGTCACGAGCCTTTTCGCCGGCACCAACAGCTCTGGTTTATCCCCCGTTACCACCTTCTTCCCTGCCACCACGGCGTGAGGAGGAGGGGGATGAACATTCATCTGGCTCCAAGGACGCACAGCTGGAAGAGACGCTAAAAAGACTGGAAGCCCTAGAGATTCGCCTAGAAGTGTCACTGGGAAACTTGTCAACTCCTTCGCCTGTGCCGCATCGAGACCTGTCAGCATCCAACCTATTCATTCCGAACGGAGCATCGGGTGAGATCAGTCTTTTTGCACCTTTGCAAGGGACGCCGGCGGGAGGGGCCGGGGTTTTGAATCCGATAGTGCAGTGGAAAGAGGTGATTCGAGATGCTTTGATAGAAGGAGAGCCTTTTCCTATGGCATTTCCAGTTGTGACTGATAATACTGGGAAAAGTGTGTGGAAAGCATTAGACTGGAAAATATTGAAGGAAGCTAAAAGTGCAGTTACTCAGTATGGGCTAAAATCATCATATGCTCAATCTGTGTTGCAGCATATTTTTTCATCACAGTTGTTAGCTCCTTATGATATTAGAATGATTGTCCAGGTCGCAGCAGCTGCAGTTCTTTCAGTACTGGCAGGCTGCTTGTGATAGGGCAGCTGCAACGCCTCGACAACAGGGTGATCCATTATTCGGGGTGCAAACTCAAATGCTGATGGGAGCGGGACACTACACACGATCTGATTGGCAAGCGCAATTTGCTACCAAAGTGTTACAACTGGGCCAAGATTTGGCTTATAGAGCGCTTGCTAGGGTGCACGATGAAAAGTCTGGACCTGCCTTTACATCAAGAAGACAAGGTCCCACAGAACCATATGGGAAATTTATTGATCGGTTGCACACTGCAATTATGGCTCACCCTGATCTGGATGATGACATGAAAGCAAAGTTCTTAGATATGCTTGCCTTTAATAATGCTAATCAAAAAAAAACAAAAAACAAAAAACAAACCCAAAAAACTAAGAGAGCCCTCAGTGTGCTGCCAAAAGGATCTAGTACAGGGCAACTGCTGGAAGCTGCTGAGCGAATGTTAGAACAAGAAAAGGCTACAGTCATGGCTGCTGCTGTAGGTGCAGCCGTTAAACCGTTGATATCAATAAAGCGGCGCGTGATTAACTGTCTGTAACCCCCATTCCCTCTTTCCCCCCCCCCGCCCCCCATCCCTGTCCCGCTAAGGGGGCAGGGGAGGGAGGTGGAGATGGTGTTAAGCCTGGGAAGAGGGAGGGGTGGGGGGAGGTTGTCTTGCTCCCTTTTTCCTTATCCTGCTTTGGTTTTAGTGATGGTCTGTTTTGCTTGTAGCGGTGGCTTTAAGGATCCCTCCCTATTCTTGTCTTAAACCTCAGGTTTTAGTTTTCTTTCCTCTTATATGTCTGGGCCACAGCCGCCGCCAGGCGCCCCCACCCCCCCGCCCCTGACATGGTTAACAGATACTCCTGTCTGAGTCGAGCTTTGTATAAGTGGAAGGACCGTTCCCTCTTATAACATGGGGGAAGGGATACGCTTATGTCTTTACAGGAGCAGTAAACAAGTGGATCCTTGTCTGTATCATCTGCGGGTATTTCAGAACATGTTTGGTTGACCTGCCAGATACCGGTAGGACGGCAACTCTGTGTAAAACAGCAGCAACCACAAGTGCTGAGTGCTAAAACTACAAAAGATGGAACTTTTTGGGATCAGTAAAGATGGACTTCTATTTTTTTTTAACTATTCAAGAGCTAATGTTTCTAGAGGGGTAATGATTGTAAATGCTTTAAGATCTATACATTGCAACGACACAGCATGACGTAATCATGCGAGCACATATCAAAATCCAGACAGCATAAAAGACCTAAACGAAGCATACATAGCATTGAATCTGGTTGCCAAGATAATACAGAGTTTTGGAAACTAAGTAAAATTATTGCTGCTTCAGTCTTTACACCTGGTGTGGCAAGTGCCTAGGCATTAACTATGCTAAATAAATTGGACTGTTGGCTTGCTAAGCAAATAAATACAACTGTATCGGCACTATCAACGCTGTTAACTGATGTAGATTCTATATACTATGCTACTTTACAAAACAGAACCGCTGTTAGCCTGCAGAGCACATATTTGACGGGCCTTGTTGCATGCGCTGGCCACGCATGCAGCAACGTCTAGTCAGGCCTTGTTGTATGCGCTGGCCACGCATGCAGCAACACCTAGTCAGGACTCTTTCACTGAATCTGCTGAGGGTATAAACAGAGGTGGCTCGGAGCGAAGGGGAGAGGACAGACCCAGAGCACACTTTATTTACAACAGGGGACGCCCTGAAGGTGCTGCGCCTGCCTCCCTTCTCTGCTCTGACCCGGCTGATAAACATCCTCTTGCTCAGCGGTGTCTTTGGCATAGTTGGGTTAGTAACAGAATAGATCAGCAATAGATTTTTTTTATTATTAGCACAAAATCATGGTTGTCAGGATTTTGATGGGCTTTGCTGCATGAATCTGTCTGATCATTCGGAATCTATTCACAAAAGTATTCAAAACTTGCAAAAAGGAGTACAAAAACAGCAACAAAGTGATGGTTTTGATATATTCAGACATCTTTTGGTGACTTGATATAAGCTTGTTACTAATAGCTGTAGGATGCTTATTCATTCCTTTTATATATGTATTTTGATCTATAATTCT
Source organism: Chlamydotis macqueenii (assembly GCF_036417535.1). Lineage (NCBI taxonomy): Eukaryota > Metazoa > Chordata > Aves > Otidiformes > Otididae > Chlamydotis > Chlamydotis macqueenii. The sequence continues at coordinate 14,194 of NW_028239235.1, forward strand.
GTGTCTTAAAATGTGTGCAAACTTTAATAGATAAAGCGTTGAAACAAGCCTCTTCTCCTAAACAAAGAAGGGGGAGATGTGGTATTTCGCTGAGCCAGTATGGTATCAGTGAAAGCACACCGACCTTGGGGGAGGAATGCAATCATGCTCTCAGGAAGAAAGCCATGGAATGAGAAGGGAAGCTTTAAGATACAAAACATTGTTAGCAGAATTTATGGCTTGTTTCAACAGAGGCCTGCAGAAAACTAGTCATTGCTCTTGTAGATAAGAAAGTTACTGGAGTTGTTATATCCATAATAGTAGAAAAATGTTATAGTAGAAAATTACTAGAAGGTACTGAAACTTAGCTTTGCTTTGTAATCATGAATATGCATAAACATGTGATCAGTAATTTTATTAACTAAGCTTGTGTGTGGCATAACTGGGTGGTTGCTGTCCTTGGTTAAAATCGGAATTATGATACTAGGCATCATACTAGGCATAACATACCATGCTTGCAAAAAATGATTAACAACTCAATACAGACAATCTGGCTCATAAAAAAAAAAAAAAAAAAAAAAAAAAAGAAGAAAAGGGAGATTCAGTAGAGGCCTACATGAACCTAGTTGATATTGTAGTAAAATAAGGTCAGGAGTACCAAAAAGAGCCATAGGAGGACCATGTTATTTTGGAAAATTGATAATGTTTGCTCCACCTATGAGAACATTACGGAATCACACTCGAGCAAGAAGATCGCTAAAAGTATTGACTCCCCATTGTGACGGCAATTTAACCCTGTTGGGTACAGCTGAGCGGATAGCATTATCTTTATTTGTTCCTTGGGCAGCAACTGCAAAAGCTTTAGCTAACTTAAATAAATTAGCTTGTTGGGCACAAAAGCAAATGAATTTAACCTCTAGCATGTTATCAGGATTATTAGAAGACATGGATAGTATGCGTCATGATATTTTTGCAGAATCTAGCAGCCATTGATTTTTTGTTATTAGCGCATAAGTGGGTCTGGATTGTTCAAAACAAAAAGGGGGATTTGTTGGATACCTGGAGTATCAGGGACACTTAGTGAACAATCCAGACCGAATGGAATTGTTATGTTTGTGAGCAGCAGGCCTCAAGGACATCACTGAAGCCGCTTGTGAGAAAGTAATGAAGCCGCCTGTAAGAAAGTACTGAAGCCACCTGTGAGAAAATAATGAGGCCGCCTGTGAGAAAGTAATGAAGCTTCCTGTGAGAAAGTAAACGAAGCAACCTTGAAGAAGATCGTAAACAACTCTGAGAAAGTGAAAACATGAAAAGTACGGGACTTTCAGGTTAACGGGACTTTCCAGATTAGCTAACTGCAAGTAGGAAGGATATGCAAATGTAACTATTAGAGCTTAAGCCAATCACGCAATGACTAGTAGGCATATTTTATCTTAGCAATATAAATATGTGCACCCGGGACTAATAAATCGAACTACGCTTATTACTCATATTGAGTCTTTTGTCGTACGTTCCTCCGTCGCTCGCAGGACTGCACCCCGTGGAAGAGATGACCCACGCCGGAGCAGTTTCACGGAGGACTGTGGACATGGGAGGGACCCCACGCTGGAGCAGAGGAGGAATGCAAGGAGTTCTTCCCCCAACGATGACACAGAGGCATAAAACAACGCGTGATGAACTGACTGCGACCCCCATTCCCCCCCCCCCGCCCCCGACCCCCCCCTCCATGCCGCTCGGGAGGGGAAGGTAGTAGAGATAATGTTAAGCCCGGGAAGAGGGAGGGGTGGGGGGAGGTTATCTTGTTCCCTGTCTCATTCTCCTGCTAGTTTTAGAAATAAATGAGTGTTTTTCCCCAAGTCGAGTCTGTTTTGCCTGTAACGGTAACTTTACAAATTTCTTCCCGTCCTTATCTCAAACCTCGAGCCGTTTTTCTTATATCATCTCCCCCTATTCTCTCGGAGGGTGGGGGGAGCGAGAGAGAGACTGTGTAGTCTGGTCCCGATCGGGGCTGAGCTACGACAGTGGCCCAGCTGTCTGAGAGCAGTAGCAGCTGTCATTCTAAACATTCAAGAAGCCTGAAAGTTCACTCTAGGCCAGAAAATGACTGTCCTAGTTTCCCAGACTGTATCTGCGGTCCTTGAAGCAAAAGGAGGGCATTGGCTTTCCCCACAAAGGTTCCTGAAATATCAAGCTATAATGGTTGAACAGGATGATGTTGAAATCGTGACCACAAACATCATCAATCCGGCCTCATTCCTTGATGGGAACATCGGGGAGCCGGTGAGTCATGACTGCTTGGAAACAATTGAAACCATGTATTCTAGTCGAACGGATCTTAAAGATGTCCCTGTCGATGGAGCCGAACATTGGTTCACCGATGGAAGCAGCTATATGTTAAATGGAAGGCGACATTCCGGATATGCTGTTACCACTTTTGAAAAGGTGATAGAGTCCAGGCCACTATCAGCCGACGTCTCAGCCCAAAAGGCCGAGATCATAGCCCTTACCTGAGCCCTGGAGAGAGCCCAGGGAAGGACTGTAAACATTTGGACTGACCCTAAATATGCCTTTGGGGTGGTACATGCCCATGGAGCAATATGGAAGGCAAGAGGACTGTTAAATTCTCATGGAAAAACCATCAAACACGCAGAAGGGATTTTGAAAATCCTGAATGCAGTCCAGCTTCCCAAAAAGGTGGCAATTATGCATATTAAAGCACACCAGAAAGTGAGCACAGAATTGGAAAGAGGAAATGAGCTGGCAGATAGGGAAGCAAAACAAGCAGCTAGAGAAACAATCAAGGTAGAGGGTGCGCTAATACCTGATGGACAGGTATTTCTAGAAGGTAAACCAGAATACACAAAGGAAGTCGGCAAACTTATTAATGATCTAAAGGGGTCATATAATGAGGAAGGGTGGGCCAATTACTACCCCTCACACGGGAGGGTAGTAATTCCCTCCTACATGATATGGTCAGTAGTCCGAGAAGAACATAGAAAAAGACACTGGGGGGAGGGGGGGGCAGAAGCCCTATATAAAGATCTCATCAGGAACATAATAGCGCGAAACTTAGCCACTACCGTTAGACAAGTAACTCAACAATGTGATCTTTGTCTCCAGACTAATCCTAAAGTTGTAAAAGAGCCGAAACTTGAAAAAATCGGAAAGGGGAATGGTCCGGGACAACGTTGGCAGATTGATTTCTCAGAACTCCCTAGAAAAGGGGGGTATCGATACTTATTAGTACTTACGGATACCTTTTCAGGCTGGCCAGAAGCTTTCCCGTGCGTAACTGCTAAAGCCTGGGAAGTAACCAAAATACTGCTCCAGGAAATAGTACCTAGGTTTGGAGTCGCAGCAGTAATGTCATCGGATAGAGGACCACATTTTGTGTCCAGAATAGTACAAGCAATTAGCCACCATCTAGGGATAGAGTGGCAATTACATACCTCTTACCGACCACAATCAAGTGGCCAGGTGGAGAAAATGAATCACCCAATCAAACAACAGATTGTCAAGTTGGGTCAGGAAACTAATCTAACTTTACCATTAGCTCTTATACGAATACGAACCAGACCAAGAGCAAGAGAAGGGCTTAGTCCATTCGAAATTCTATATGGACGACCCTATGGGGTACAAAAGGGAACGTCTTCACAAATTGGTGAAGAAATAATGACCTCCTATATGGTGGCACTAAACAAACAATTAAAAAGAATTGAAAAACATGCAATGGGAACACGTCGTAGGGGTCTGGATGGGCCTGTTCACGATATACAACCAGGGGACTATGTATATGTTAAATCTCTTACAGAAAAAACTCTGGAACCACAGTGGGCCGGACCTTTTCAAGTCCTCCTCACCACCTACACGGCAATTAAGGTAAAGGGACAGAACTCCTGGATACACCATACTCGGATCAAGAGAGCCTCTGCAACCTTGTGGAAAGTAACTCCAGACAACAACGAAGACTTGAGACTTAAACTCGTTCGAACGGATAAGGGCGGGAACAATGTGGGTAACAAGTAAGTGAGCCAAAAGCAGTAGTGAACCGGAGGGACACCACAGCAAACGATACCGGACAAAGAAACCGGGACCGGCCAGTAACTAATCTCGCCCAAATCTGTCATCGGTGCAGTTTATATCTTATTTGTCATTTTATTATAGGAAATATAAAACCCATTTTAGCAGGTCACCAAAGGCAGTACATTATCTACAGAAGTAGCTGTACTAATCCACTAGACCAACTAAATCCTAAAATGACCAATTGTTTAATTGGAATTGTGATTGGGCTTACAATATTTTCCTGCATCTTACCACTAACTTGTAATCAAAAGGACACCAAATGGCCGTGGTCTCACGCCTCCCTTGGGTTTACAGGAAGCATGGGACCACCTTTTAAACGGTCGGGCTTAAACTTGGCCACTGTGGTTATGCACAAAATGGAAATGTACTCAGGGCATGAGTGGGGCTGGGACATTGGCAACAGGGATCCTTAATACTATGGTGCACCCCGTTGTGATCTTATTGATTAGCTTAGGAGTTTTATTAATATTAACTATTGTGCTGTACCTATGGGTTTGGAGACTGTTTAAGAAAGTAACACTGTCGTAGTTCAGCCCCTATCAGGACCAGACTACGCAGTCTCTCTCTCACTCCTCCCACCCTCCGAGAGAACAGGGGGAGATAATGTAAGGAAAAACGGCTCGAGGTTTGAGATAAGGACAGGGAGAAATCCTTAAATTTACCGTCACGGGCAAAACAGACTCCTCTTGGGGAAAACTATTCATTTATTACTACAAACAGCAAGATAATGAGACAGAGAACAAGATAACCTCCCTCCACCCCTCCCTCTTCCCAAGCTTAACATTATCTCTACTACCTTCCCCCCCCCGAGTGGCACAGGAGGGGGAAGAGGGAATGGGGATTGCGGTCAGTTCATCACGCGTTGTTTTACGCTGCTGCTTCATGGTTGGGGGAAGAACTCCTCACATTCCTCCCCTGCTCTGTTGTGGGGTCCCACCCGTACGCCACAGTCCTTCCTGAAACTGCTCCGGCATGGGTCATCTCTTCCACGGGGTGCAGTCTCTCCAGAACGGCTGTCCCAGCGGGCCCTCCATGGGCCACAGCTGCCTTCAGGCATCCACCTCCCCCAGTACGGGATCCTTCACGGGCTCCAAGTGGATCTCTGCCCCTCCGTGGACCTCCATGGGCTGCAGGGGGACAACCTGCTCCACCATGGTCATCACCACGAGTTGCAGAGGAATCTTGGCCAGGAGCCGCATTACTCCTCCCCCTCCTCCTTCACTGACCTTGGCGTCTGCAGCCGTTCCTCACAACAGGCTGGTAGATGTCTCTCAGGATCCTTTTTACATCTTATTCACTTCTCCTCTCCTCTCCACTTCCTGCAGCCGGGCCGGACCAATTCGGGCCCAGTCAGCGGCTTGGCGAGAGGCCAGAGGGTGAGGCCTGCAAGGCCCATAAGGCCTGCGCCTCCCTCTCTGTGCCTCTGCCCCCCGCTCAGCTGCTTCACATCTCTCCCTTTTTTTTTTTTTTCTGTTTTCCCCTATTTGAATACGTTATCACAGAGGCATTATCATGGGACATTCTGCTACCAATTGGCTTGGCCTTGGCCAGCAGCGGGTCCGCTCTAGGCCCGGCCGAGTCCACTGAACAAAGGGGAGCGACTTCTAGCAGTTTCCTACAGAAGCTACCACCTTAGGCCCCCCCGTCACTAAACAAAACCATGTATGATGCTTCATATCATTCAGGGAAACTGTTTAAGTAAAAGAATTTACTTAGTGTGATTAAAAGGGGGGATTGATATAGGGGACAATAAGTTAATCACAACTATATATGTATGCTCTTAAAGAATTGTTGTAGTTCAGCCCCGATCGGGACCAGACTACGCAGTCTCTCTCTCACTCCCCCCCCACCCTCCAAGAGAACAGGGGGAGATTTGGTAAACAAAAGAAAACCAGGAAAAAACCAAACCCGTGGGTTGAGATTGAACAAAAAGTAAATTTAACAGTAATGACAGAAGAAAACAAAACAGTGATGCAATACAAATATAGTATAATGGCTTACAACAAATCTCCACACCTAGTTTCTTCCACGTAGCAGGAGGCTCCTTTCACCACCCTCCTCACTTACATACTGAGCCCCAGCAGTTAGCTGATTAGTTAACTATCCCAGCCATAGGGGCTACCAGCTTCAGTACTCCACCCAGCTCAGGTAAATATTAACTCTATCCTAGCCAGAAACAGGACAAGAATAAGTTATAAAACATAGTCATGTACCCATATAGCTTAGAGAAACAATTAATGGAAGAGGAAGTCTGTTTTTTTTTTCTTTTCCTGACGAAGGACTCATTTGTAAGGAGTGAGAAACAGTCCCTACTGCTCAGTGGGAAAAAATCTTAAAAATCCTGAACCTTTTGTTACATGGTGACCAGCTCTGAATACCCTTGCTGCTCCTCACCGGCTCTTGCTACCACACATACAGGCTCCAAACTCTGGGGCTCCGGGCTTTCCTAGACCACCAGGACAGGGTGGTAAAGATCTACAGGCGTAAAAAAAATCTACAGGCCAGGAAACATTGGGGCTCCGGGATTTCCTAGACCACCAGGACTCCGACGTTTAACACCAGCTCGAGCTGTCCGCCTAGTGTTAAACCACAGCTTAAAAATGGTGAATGTCAGACAGCTGCTCCCACACCAGAAGTGTCAGCTCTGGAATGTCTTGCTGCTTCTCACCAGCTCTAGGCACCACATCTACAGGCTCACAAACATTGGGGATCCGGCATTTCCTGGGACACCAGGACTCCGACGTCTACCATCACCTCAACTCAGCAGTCCCTTTTGAAAAAAATCTTAAAAATCACAAACGTCAGAAGACTGCTCCCACACCAGAAGTGACATTTCTGAAAGCTCTTGCTTCTCCCGCCCGGCTCTTGCCACCGCATCTACAGGCTCACAAATATTGGGACTGCGAGATTTCCTAGAACACCAGCACTCCAACGTTTACCACGGTGTACTTATGGCCGCCCAGTGAAAACACTCTTATATATCATGAACGTTGGATGATAGATCCCACACCAGAAGTGCCAGCTCTGAAAACCCCTCAGTGGCTCTTGCCACCGCATCTACAAGCCCAGCAACACTGGGGCTCCGTTCTTTCCTAGACAATCAGGACTCTGACTTTTGCCACCATGTACACCAGTAAACTTTCAGAGGTGGCACCTTTGGTGTTAAAGCAATCGTCTGAGTTCGTGATTTTTAAGATTTATTTCTCACTGTGCAGCAGCTCTAGGTGATGGTAAGTGTCAGAGTCCTGCTGGTGGAGGAAAGCCCAGAGACTCAATGTTTCTGAGCCTGTAGATGTGGTGGGAAGAGTCGGTGAGGAGCAGCAAGAACTTTTAGAGCAGGCATTTCAGGTGTTGGAGTAATTGTCTGACTTCCTTCTGTGCGGCTGGTTCCAAGTTGACGGTAACTGCCAGCGTGCTAGCTGTGTAGGACAGTGAAGAGGCTGACACGTGTGTGTCCGTAGAGCTGCTAGAAAGCGTACGTGAAGAGCAGGAAGGGCTTTCAGAGCAGCCGGTTCTCGTCTTGGACAGTCGCCACACATCCGCACTTTTAGTGCCTCAGAACCCCGGACAGCTTGCAAAACACGGCTGTAACTGTCCCAGCGCAAGCTGTTCAGGAAAGAACAGAAATGCGATGTTCGCGTGCTTTTAGCGCTGCTCACAAGAAGCCTCCGGAGCAGGCACTTCTCGTGCGGCAACAACTATGCCTTCTACGATCTTTCCTAGCCTCTTTTCGTCCGGGCAGTCGGCTTTAGCTGATGTGAAGTGTTGGTGGGCAAATCATCCAGAGAAGCGTCGCAATGCTTCTGGGCTGTTAGCAAGAGCTTTCCTTGCTGACCCTTTTCACGTTGGAGATTAGCTGGACATTTGCCGGTTTAGTGCCTTGTTTCTTCTGCGCAGCTTGCACAAAGCTCATTGCGGCTTTCGCGGTTCGAGTTGTGCATCGCCGGAGCTCTGCGGGAAAGAGCGAGAGAAGAGCCGCGAAAGCTCCGAGTGCGGCCAGCTCGCGTGTAGCCGCGAATGTGCGCTGTTCGCCGGTTGCAGGGCGAGTGCCTTCTGCGCGGCTGCTTCCAAGTTGACGGTAACTGCCAGCGTGCTAGCTGTGTAGGACAGTGAAGAGGCTGACGCGTGTGTGTCCGTAGAGCTGCTAGAAAGCGTACGTGACGAGCAGGAAGGGCTTTCAGAGCAGCCGGTTCTCGTCTTGCACAGTCGCCACACATCCGCACTTTTAGTGCCTCAGAACCCCGGACAGCTTGCAAAACACGGCTGTAACTGTCCCAGCGCAAGCTGTTCAGGAAAGCACAGAAACGCGATGTTCGCGTGCTTTTAGCGCTGCTCGCAAGAAGCCTCCGGAGCAGGCACTTCTCGTGCAGCAACAACCGTGCCTGCTACGATCTTTCCTAGCCTCTTTTCCTCCGGGCAGCCGGCTTGAGCTGATGTGAAGTGTTGGTGGGCAAATCATCCAGAGAAGAGTCGCAATGCTTCTGGGCTGTTAGCAAGAGCTTTCCTTGCTGACCCTTTTCACGTGGGAGATTAGCTGGACATTTGCCGGTTTAGTGCCTTGTTTCTTCTGCGCAGCTTGCACAAAGCTCATTGCGGCTTTCGCGGTTCGAGTTGTGCATCGCCGGAGCTCTGCGGGAAAGAGCGAGAGAAGAGCCGCGAAAGCTCCGAGTGCGGCCAGCTCGCGTGTAGCCGCGAATGTGCGCTGTTCGCCGGTTGCAGGGCGACTGCCTTCTGCGCGGCTGCTTCCAAGTTGACGGTAACTGCCAGCGTGCTAGCTGTGTAGGACAGTGAAGAGGCTGACGCGTGTGTGTCCGTAGAGCTGCTAGAAAGCGTACGTGACGAGCAGGAAGGGCTTTCAGAGCAGCCGGTTCTCGTCTTGCACAGTCGCCACACATCCGCACTTTTAGTGCCTCAGAACCCCGGACAGCTTGCAAAACACGGCTGTAACTGTCCCAGCGCAAGCTGTTCAGGAAAGCACAGAAACGCGATGTTCGCGTGCTTTTAGCGCTGCTCGCAAGAAGCCTCCGGAGCAGGCACTTCTCGTGCAGCAACAACCGTGCCTGCTACGATCTTTCCTAGCCTCTTTTCCTCCGGGCAGCCGGCTTGAGCTGATGTGAAGTGTTGGTGGGCAAATCATCCAGAGAAGCGTCGCAATGCTTCTGGGCTGTTAGCAAGAGCTTTCCTTGCTGACCCTTTTCACGTTGGAGATTAGCTGGACATTTGCCGGTTTAGTGCCTTGTTTCTTCTGCGCAGCTTGCACAAAGCTCATTGCGGCTTTCGCGGTTCGAGTTGTGCATCGCCGGAGCTCTGCGGGAAAGAGCGAGAGAAGAGCCGCGAAAGCTCCGAGTGCGGCCAGCTCGCGTGTAGCCGCGAATGTGCGCTGTTCGCCGGTTGCAGGGCGACTGCCTTCTGCGCGGCTGCTTCCAAGTTGACGGTAACTGCCAGCGTGCTAGCTGTGTAGGACAGTGAAGAGGCTGACGCGTGTGTGTCCGTAGAGCTGCTAGAAAGCGTACGTGACGAGCAGGAAGGGCTTTCAGAGCAGCCGGTTCTCGTCTTGCACAGTCGCCACACATCCGCACTTTTAGTGCCTCAGAACCCCGGACAGCTTGCAAAACACGGCTGTAACTGTCCCAGCGCAAGCTGTTCAGGAAAGCACAGAAACGCGATGTTCGCGTGCTTTTAGCGCTGCTCGCAAGAAGCCTCCGGAGCAGGCACTTCTCGTGCAGCAACAACCGTGCCTGCTACGATCTTTCCTAGCCTCTTTTCCTCCGGGCAGCCGGCTTGAGCTGATGTGAAGTGTTGGTGGGCAAATCATCCAGAGAAGCGTCGCAATGCTTCTGGGCTGTTAGCAAGAGCTTTCCTTGCTGACCCTTTTCACGTTGGAGATTAGCTGGACATTTGCCGGTTTAGTGCCTTGTTTCTTCTGCGCAGCTTGCACAAAGCTCATTGCGGCTTTCGCGGTTCGAGTTGTGCATCGCCGGAGCTCTGCGGGAAAGAGCGAGAGAAGAGCCGCGAAAGCTCCGAGTGCGGCCAGCTCGCGTGTAGCCGCGAATGTGCGCTGTTCGCCGGTTGCAGGGCGAGTGCCTTCTGCGCGGCTGCTTCCAAGTTGACGGTAACTGCCAGCGTGCTAGCTGTGTAGGACAGTGAAGAGGCTGACGCGTGTGTGTCCGTAGAGCTGCTAGAAAGCGTACGTGACGAGCAGGAAGGGCTTTCAGAGCAGCCGGTTCTCGTCTTGCACAGTCGCCACACATCCGCACTTTTAGTGCCTCAGAACCCCGGACAGCTTGCAAAACACGGCTGTAACTGTCCCAGCGCAAGCTGTTCAGGAAAGCACAGAAACGCGATGTTCGCGTGCTTTTAGCGCTGCTCGCAAGAAGCCTCCGGAGCAGGCACTTCTCGTGCAGCAACAACCGTGCCTGCTACGATCTTTCCTAGCCTCTTTTCCTCCGGGCAGCCGGCTTGAGCTGATGTGAAGTGTTGGTGGGCAAATCATCCAGAGAAGCGTCGCAATGCTTCTGGGCTGTTAGCAAGAGCTTTCCTTGCTGAGCCTTTTCACGTTGGAGATTAGCTGGACATTTGCCGGTTTAGTGCCTTGTTTCTTCTGCGCAGCTTGCACAAAGCTCATTGCGGCTTTCGCGGTTCGAGTTGTGCATCGCCGGAGCTCTGCGGGAAAGAGCGAGAGAAGAGCCGCGAAAGCTCCGAGTGCGGCCAGCTCGCGTGTAGCCGCGAATGTGCGCTGTTCGCCGGTTGCAGGGCGACTGCCTTCTGCGCGGCTGCTTCCAAGTTGACGGTAACTGCCAGCGTGCTAGCTGTGTAGGACAGTGAAGAGGCTGACGCGTGTGTGTCCGTAGAGCTGCTAGAAAGCGTACGTGACGAGCAGGAAGGGCTTTCAGAGCAGCCGGTTCTCGTCTTGCACAGTCGCCACACATCCGCACTTTTAGTGCCTCAGAACCCCGGACAGCTTGCAAAACACGGCTGTAACTGTCCCAGCGCAAGCTGTTCAGGAAAGCACAGAAACGCGATGTTCGCGTGCTTTTAGCGCTGCTCGCAAGAAGCCTCCGGAGCAGGCACTTCTCGTGCAGCAACAACCGTGCCTGCTACGATCTTTCCTAGCCTCTTTTCCTCCGGGCAGCCGGCTTGAGCTGATGTGAAGTGTTGGTGGGCAAATCATCCAGAGAAGCGTCGCAATGCTTCTGGGCTGTTAGCAAGAGCTTTCCTTGCTGACCCTTTTCACGTTGGAGATTAGCTGGACATTTGCCGGTTTAGTGCCTTGTTTCTTCTGCGCAGCTTGCACAAAGCTCATTGCGGCTTTCGCGGTTCGAGTTGTGCATCGCCGGAGCTCTGCGGGAAAGAGCGAGAGAAGAGCCGCGAAAGCTCCGAGTGCGGCCAGCTCGCGTGTAGCCGCGAATGTGCGCTGTTCGCCGGTTGCAGGGCGAGTGCCTTCTGCGCGGCTGCTTCCAAGTTGACGGTAACTGCCAGCGTGCTAGCTGTGTAGGACAGTGAAGAGGCTGACGCGTGTGTGTCCGTAGAGCTGCTAGAAAGCGTACGTGACGAGCAGGAAGGGCTTTCAGAGCAGCCGGTTCTCGTCTTGCACAGTCGCCACACATCCGCACTTTTAGTGCCTCAGAACCCCGGACAGCTTGCAAAACACGGCTGTAACTGTCCCAGCGCAAGCTGTTCAGGAAAGCACAGAAACGCGATGTTCGCGTGCTTTTAGCGCTGCTCGCAAGAAGCCTCCGGAGCAGGCACTTCTCGTGCAGCAACAACCGTGCCTGCTACGATCTTTCCTAGACTCTTTTCCTCCGGGCAGCCGGCTTGAGCTGATGTGAAGTGTTGGTGGGCAAATCATCCAGAGAAGCGTCGCAATGCTTCTGGGCTGTTAGCAAGAGCTTTCCTTGCTGACCCTTTTCACGTTGGAGATTAGCTGGACATTTGCCGGTTTAGTGCCTTGTTTCTTCTGCGCAGCTTGCACAAAGCTCATTGCGGCTTTCGCGGTTCGAGTTGTGCATCGCCGGAGCTCTGCGGGAAAGAGCGAGAGAAGAGCCGCGAAAGCTCCGAGTGCGGCCAGCTCGCGTGTAGCCGCGAATGTGCGCTGTTCGCCGGTTGCAGGGCGACTGCCTTCTGCGCGGCTGCTTCCAAGTTGACGGTAACTGCCAGCGTGCTAGCTGTGTAGGACAGTGAAGAGGCTGACGCGTGTGTGTCCGTAGAGCTGCTAGAAAGCGTACGTGACGAGCAGGAAGGGCTTTCAGAGCAGCCGGTTCTCGTCTTGGACAGTCGCCACACATCCGCACTTTTAGTGCCTCAGAACCCCGGACAGCTTGCAAAACACGGCTGTAACTGTCCCAGCGCAAGCTGTTCAGGAAAGCACAGAAACGCGATGTTCGCGTGCTTTTAGCGCTGCTCGCAAGAAGCCTCCGGAGCAGGCACTTCTCGTGCAGCAACAACCGTGCCTGCTACGATCTTTCCTAGCCTCTTTTCCTCCGGGCAGCCGGCTTGAGCTGATGTGAAGTGTTGGTGGGCAAATCATCCAGAGAAGCGTCGCAATGCTTCTGGGCTGTTAGCAAGAGCTTTCCTTGCTGACCCTTTTCACGTTGGAGATTAGCTGGACATTTGCCGGTTTAGTGCCTTGTTTCTTCTGCGCAGCTTGCACAAAGCTCATTGCGGCTTTCGCGGTTCGAGTTGTGCATCGCCGGAGCTCTGCGGGAAAGAGCGAGAGAAGAGCCGCGAAAGCTCCGAGTGCGGCCAGCTCGCGTGTAGCCGCGAATGTGCGCTGTTCGCCGGTTGCAGGGCGAGTGCCTTCTGCGCGGCTGCTTCCAAGTTGACGGTAACTGCCAGCGTGCTAGCTGTGTAGGACAGTGAAGAGGCTGACGCGTGTGTGTCCGTAGAGCTGCTAGAAAGCGTACGTGACGAGCAGGAAGGGCTTTCAGAGCAGCCGGTTCTCGTCTTGGACAGTCGCCACACATCCGCACTTTTAGTGCCTCAGAACCCCGGACAGCTTGCAAAACACGGCTGTAACTGTCCCAGCGCAAGCTGTTCAGGAAAGCACAGAAACGCGATGTTCGCGTGCTTTTAGCGCTGCTCGCAAGAAGCCTCCGGAGCAGGCACTTCTCGTGCAGCAACAACCGTGCCTGCTACGATCTTTCCTAGCCTCTTTTCCTCCGGGCAGCCGGCTTGAGCTGATGTGAAGTGTTGGTGGGCAAATCATCCAGAGAAGCGTCGCAATGCTTCTGGGCTGTTAGCAAGAGCTTTCCTTGCTGAGCCTTTTCACGTTGGAGATTAGCTGGACATTTGCCGGTTTAGTGCCTTGTTTCTTCTGCGCAGCTTGCACAAAGCTCATTGCGGCTTTCGCGGTTCGAGTTGTGCATCGCCGGAGCTCTGCGGGAAAGAGCGAGAGAAGAGCCGCGAAAGCTCCGAGTGCGGCCAGCTCGCGTGTAGCCGCGAATGTGCGCTGTTCGCCGGTTGCAGGGCGACTGCCTTCTGCGCGGCTGCTTCCAAGTTGACGGTAACTGCCAGCGTGCTAGCTGTGTAGGACAGTGAAGAGGCTGACGCGTGTGTGTCCGTAGAGCTGCTAGAAAGCGTACGTGACGAGCAGGAAGGGCTTTCAGAGCAGCCGGTTCTCGTCTTGCACAGTCGCCACACATCCGCACTTTTAGTGCCTCAGAACCCCGGACAGCTTGCAAAACACGGCTGTAACTGTCCCAGCGCAAGCTGTTCAGGAAAGCACAGAAACGCGATGTTCGCGTGCTTTTAGCGCTGCTCGCAAGAAGCCTCCGGAGCAGGCACTTCTCGTGCAGCAACAACCGTGCCTGCTACGATCTTTCCTAGCCTCTTTTCCTCCGGGCAGCCGGCTTGAGCTGATGTGAAGTGTTGGTGGGCAAATCATCCAGAGAAGCGTCGCAATGCTTCTGGGCTGTTAGCAAGAGCTTTCCTTGCTGACCCTTTTCACGTTGGAGATTAGCTGGACATTTGCCGGTTTAGTGCCTTGTTTCTTCTGCGCAGCTTGCACAAAGCTCATTGCGGCTTTCGCGGTTCGAGTTGTGCATCGCCGGAGCTCTGCGGGAAAGAGCGAGAGAAGAGCCGCGAAAGCTCCGAGTGCGGCCAGCTGGCGTGTAGCCGCGAATGTGCGCTGTTCGCCGGTTGCAGGGCGAGTGCCTTCTGCGCGGCTGCTTCCAAGTTGACGGTAACTGCCAGCGTGCTAGCTGTGTAGGACAGTGAAGAGGCTGACGCGTGTGTGTCCGTAGAGCTGCTAGAAAGCGTACGTGAAGAGCAGGAAGGGCTTTCAGAGCAGCCGGTTCTCGTCTTGGACAGTCGCCACACATCCGCACTTTTAGTGCCTCAGAACCCCGGACAGCTTGCAAAACACGGCTGTAACTGTCCCAGCGCAAGCTGTTCAGGAAAGCACAGAAACGCGATGTTCGCGTGCTTTTAGCGCTGCTCGCAAGAAGCCTCCGGAGCAGGCACTTCTCGTGCAGCAACAACCGTGCCTGCTACGATCTTTCCTAGCCTCTTTTCCTCCGGGCAGCCGGCTTGAGCTGATGTGAAGTGTTGGTGGGCAAATCATCCAGAGAAGCGTCGCAATGCTTCTGGGCTGTTAGCAAGAGCTTTCCTTGCTGAGCCTTTTCACGTTGGAGATTAGCTGGACATTTGCCGGTTTAGTGCCTTGTTTCTTCTGCGCAGCTTGCACAAAGCTCATTGCGGCTTTCGCGGTTCGAGTTGTGCATCGCCGGAGCTCTGCGGGAAAGAGCGAGAGAAGAGCCGCGAAAGCTCCGAGTGCGGCCAGCTCGCGTGTAGCCGCGAATGTGCGCTGTTCGCCGGTTGCAGGGCGAGTGCCTTCTGCGCGGCTGCTTCCAAGTTGACGGTAACTGCCAGCGTGCTAGCTGTGTAGGACAGTGAAGAGGCTGACGCGTGTGTGTCCGTAGAGCTGCTAGAAAGCGTACGTGACGAGCAGGAAGGGCTTTCAGAGCAGCCGGTTCTCGTCTTGCACAGTCGCCACACATCCGCACTTTTAGTGCCTCAGAACCCCGGACAGCTTGCAAAACACGGCTGTAACTGTCCCAGCGCAAGCTGTTCAGGAAAGCACAGAAACGCGATGTTCGCGTGCTTTTAGCGCTGCTCGCAAGAAGCCTCCGGAGCAGGCACTTCTCGTGCAGCAACAACCGTGCCTGCTACGATCTTTCCTAGCCTCTTTTCCTCCGGGCAGCCGGCTTGAGCTGATGTGAAGTGTTGGTGGGCAAATCATCCAGAGAAGAGTCGCAATGCTTCTGGGCTGTTAGCAAGAGCTTTCCTTGCTGAGCCTTTTCACGTTGGAGATTAGCTGGACATTTGCCGGTTTAGTGCCTTGTTTCTTCTGCGCAGCTTGCACAAAGCTCATTGCGGCTTTCGCGGTTCGAGTTGTGCATCGCCGGAGCTCTGCGGGAAAGAGCGAGAGAAGAGCCGCGAAAGCTCCGAGTGCGGCCAGCTGGCGTGTAGCCGCGAATGTGCGCTGTTCGCCGGTTGCAGGGCGAGTGCCTTCTGCGCGGCTGCTTCCAAGTTGACGGTAACTGCCAGCGTGCTAGCTGTGTAGGACAGTGAAGAGGCTGACGCGTGTGTGTCCGTAGAGCTGCTAGAAAGCGTACGTGAAGAGCAGGAAGGGCTTTCAGAGCAGCCGGTTCTCGTCTTGGACAGTCGCCACACATCCGCACTTTTAGTGCCTCAGAACCCCGGACAGCTTGCAAAACACGGCTGTAACTGTCCCAGCGCAAGCTGTTCAGGAAAGCACAGAAACGCGATGTTCGCGTGCTTTTAGCGCTGCTCGCAAGAAGCCTCCGGAGCAGGCACTTCTCGTGCAGCAACAACCGTGCCTGCTACGATCTTTCCTAGCCTCTTTTCCTCCGGGCAGCCGGCTTGAGCTGATGTGAAGTGTTGGTGGGCAAATCATCCAGAGAAGCGTCGCAATGCTTCTGGGCTGTTAGCAAGAGCTTTCCTTGCTGAGCCTTTTCACGTTGGAGATTAGCTGGACATTTGCCGGTTTAGTGCCTTGTTTCTTCTGCGCAGCTTGCACAAAGCTCATTGCGGCTTTCGCGGTTCGAGTTGTGCATCGCCGGAGCTCTGCGGGAAAGAGCGAGAGAAGAGCCGCGAAAGCTCCGAGTGCGGCCAGCTCGCGTGTAGCCGCGAATGTGCGCTGTTCGCCGGTTGCAGGGCGAGTGCCTTCTGCGCGGCTGCTTCCAAGTTGACGGTAACTGCCAGCGTGCTAGCTGTGTAGGACAGTGAAGAGGCTGACGCGTGTGTGTCCGTAGAGCTGCTAGAAAGCGTACGTGACGAGCAGGAAGGGCTTTCAGAGCAGCCGGTTCTCGTCTTGCACAGTCGCCACACATCCGCACTTTTAGTGCCTCAGAACCCCGGACAGCTTGCAAAACACGGCTGTAACTGTCCCAGCGCAAGCTGTTCAGGAAAGCACAGAAACGCGATGTTCGCGTGCTTTTAGCGCTGCTCGCAAGAAGCCTCCGGAGCAGGCACTTCTCGTGCAGCAACAACCGTGCCTGCTACGATCTTTCCTAGCCTCTTTTCCTCCGGGCAGCCGGCTTGAGCTGATGTGAAGTGTTGGTGGGCAAATCATCCAGAGAAGCGTCGCAATGCTTCTGGGCTGTTAGCAAGAGCTTTCCTTGCTGAGCCTTTTCACGTTGGAGATTAGCTGGACATTTGCCGGTTTAGTGCCTTGTTTCTTCTGCGCAGCTTGCACAAAGCTCATTGCGGCTTTCGCGGTTCGAGTTGTGCATCGCCGGAGCTCTGCGGGAAAGAGCGAGAGAAGAGCCGCGAAAGCTCCGAGTGCGGCCAGCTCGCGTGTAGCCGCGAATGTGCGCTGTTCGCCGGTTGCAGGGCGACTGCCTTCTGCGCGGCTGCTTCCAAGTTGACGGTAACTGCCAGCGTGCTAGCTGTGTAGGACAGTGAAGAGGCTGACGCGTGTGTGTCCGTAGAGCTGCTAGAAAGCGTACGTGACGAGCAGGAAGGGCTTTCAGAGCAGCCGGTTCTCGTCTTGCACAGTCGCCACACATCCGCACTTTTAGTGCCTCAGAACCCCGGACAGCTTGCAAAACACGGCTGTAACTGTCCCAGCGCAAGCTGTTCAGGAAAGCACAGAAACGCGATGTTCGCGTGCTTTTAGCGCTGCTCGCAAGAAGCCTCCGGAGCAGGCACTTCTCGTGCAGCAACAACCGTGCCTGCTACGATCTTTCCTAGCCTCTTTTCCTCCGGGCAGCCGGCTTGAGCTGATGTGAAGTGTTGGTGGGCAAATCATCCAGAGAAGCGTCGCAATGCTTCTGGGCTGTTAGCAAGAGCTTTCCTTGCTGACCCTTTTCACGTTGGAGATTAGCTGGACATTTGCCGGTTTAGTGCCTTGTTTCTTCTGCGCAGCTTGCACAAAGCTCTTTGCGGCTTTCGCGGTTCGAGTTGTGCATCGCCGGAGCTCTGCGGGAAAGAGCGAGAGAAGAGCCGCGAAAGCTCCGAGTGCGGCCAGCTCGCGTGTAGCCGCGAATGTGCGCTGTTCGCCGGTTGCAGGGCGAGTGCCTTCTGCGCGGCTGCTTCCAAGTTGACGGTAACTGCCAGCGTGCTAGCTGTGTAGGACAGTGAAGAGGCTGACGCGTGTGTGTCCGTAGAGCTGCTAGAAAGCGTACGTGACGAGCAGGAAGGGCTTTCAGAGCAGCCGGTTCTCGTCTTGCACAGTCGCCACACATCCGCACTTTTAGTGCCTCAGAACCCCGGACAGCTTGCAAAACACGGCTGTAACTGTCCCAGCGCAAGCTGTTCAGGAAAGCACAGAAACGCGATGTTCGCGTGCTTTTAGCGCTGCTCGCAAGAAGCCTCCGGAGCAGGCACTTCTCGTGCAGCAACAACCGTGCCTGCTACGATCTTTCCTAGCCTCTTTTCCTCCGGGCAGCCGGCTTGAGCTGATGTGAAGTGTTGGTGGGCAAATCATCCAGAGAAGCGTCGCAATGCTTCTGGGCTGTTAGCAAGAGCTTTCCTTGCTGAGCCTTTTCACGTTGGAGATTAGCTGGACATTTGCCGGTTTAGTGCCTTGTTTCTTCTGCGCAGCTTGCACAAAGCTCATTGCGGCTTTCGCGGTTCGAGTTGTGCATCGCCGGAGCTCTGCGGGAAAGAGCGAGAGAAGAGCCGCGAAAGCTCCGAGTGCGGCCAGCTGGCGTGTAGCCGCGAATGTGCGCTGTTCGCCGGTTGCAGGGCGAGTGCCTTCTGCGCGGCTGCTTCCAAGTTGACGGTAACTGCCAGCGTGCTAGCTGTGTAGGACAGTGAAGAGGCTGACGCGTGTGTGTCCGTAGAGCTGCTAGAAAGCGTACGTGAAGAGCAGGAAGGGCTTTCAGAGCAGCCGGTTCTCGTCTTGGACAGTCGCCACACATCCGCACTTTTAGTGCCTCAGAACCCCGGACAGCTTGCAAAACACGGCTGTAACTGTCCCAGCGCAAGCTGTTCAGGAAAGCACAGAAACGCGATGTTCGCGTGCTTTTAGCGCTGCTCGCAAGAAGCCTCCGGAGCAGGCACTTCTCGTGCAGCAACAACCGTGCCTGCTACGATCTTTCCTAGCCTCTTTTCCTCCGGGCAGCCGGCTTGAGCTGATGTGAAGTGTTGGTGGGCAAATCATCCAGAGAAGCGTCGCAATGCTTCTGGGCTGTTAGCAAGAGCTTTCCTTGCTGAGCCTTTTCACGTTGGAGATTAGCTGGACATTTGCCGGTTTAGTGCCTTGTTTCTTCTGCGCAGCTTGCACAAAGCTCATTGCGGCTTTCGCGGTTCGAGTTGTGCATCGCCGGAGCTCTGCGGGAAAGAGCGAGAGAAGAGCCGCGAAAGCTCCGAGTGCGGCCAGCTCGCGTGTAGCCGCGAATGTGCGCTGTTCGCCGGTTGCAGGGCGAGTGCCTTCTGCGCGGCTGCTTCCAAGTTGACGGTAACTGCCAGCGTGCTAGCTGTGTAGGACAGTGAAGAGGCTGACGCGTGTGTGTCCGTAGAGCTGCTAGAAAGCGTACGTGACGAGCAGGAAGGGCTTTCAGAGCAGCCGGTTCTCGTCTTGCACAGTCGCCACACATCCGCACTTTTAGTGCCTCAGAACCCCGGACAGCTTGCAAAACACGGCTGTAACTGTCCCAGCGCAAGCTGTTCAGGAAAGCACAGAAACGCGATGTTCGCGTGCTTTTAGCGCTGCTCGCAAGAAGCCTCCGGAGCAGGCACTTCTCGTGCAGCAACAACCGTGCCTGCTACGATCTTTCCTAGCCTCTTTTCCTCCGGGCAGCCGGCTTGAGCTGATGTGAAGTGTTGGTGGGCAAATCATCCAGAGAAGCGTCGCAATGCTTCTGGGCTGTTAGCAAGAGCTTTCCTTGCTGAGCCTTTTCACGTTGGAGATTAGCTGGACATTTGCCGGTTTAGTGCCTTGTTTCTTCTGCGCAGCTTGCACAAAGCTCATTGCGGCTTTCGCGGTTCGAGTTGTGCATCGCCGGAGCTCTGCGGGAAAGAGCGAGAGAAGAGCCGCGAAAGCTCCGAGTGCGGCCAGCTCGCGTGTAGCCGCGAATGTGCGCTGTTCGCCGGTTGCAGGGCGAGTGCCTTCTGCGCGGCTGCTTCCAAGTTGACGGTAACTGCCAGCGTGCTAGCTGTGTAGGACAGTGAAGAGGCTGACGCGTGTGTGTCCGTAGAGCTGCTAGAAAGCGTACGTGACGAGCAGGAAGGGCTTTCAGAGCAGCCGGTTCTCGTCTTGCACAGTCGCCACACATCCGCACTTTTAGTGCCTCAGAACCCCGGACAGCTTGCAAAACACGGCTGTAACTGTCCCAGCGCAAGCTGTTCAGGAAAGCACAGAAACGCGATGTTCGCGTGCTTTTAGCGCTGCTCGCAAGAAGCCTCCGGAGCAGGCACTTCTCGTGCAGCAACAACCGTGCCTGCTACGATCTTTCCTAGCCTCTTTTCCTCCGGGCAGCCGGCTTGAGCTGATGTGAAGTGTTGGTGGGCAAATCATCCAGAGAAGCGTCGCAATGCTTCTGGGCTGTTAGCAAGAGCTTTCCTTGCTGACCCTTTTCACGTTGGAGATTAGCTGGACATTTGCCGGTTTAGTGCCTTGTTTCTTCTGCGCAGCTTGCACAAAGCTCTTTGCGGCTTTCGCGGTTCGAGTTGTGCATCGCCGGAGCTCTGCGGGAAAGAGCGAGAGAAGAGCCGCGAAAGCTCCGAGTGCGGCCAGCTCGCGTGTAGCCGCGAATGTGCGCTGTTCGCCGGTTGCAGGGCGAGTGCCTTCTGCGCGGCTGCTTCCAAGTTGACGGTAACTGCCAGCGTGCTAGCTGTGTAGGACAGTGAAGAGGCTGACGCGTGTGTGTCCGTAGAGCTGCTAGAAAGCGTACGTGACGAGCAGGAAGGGCTTTCAGAGCAGCCGGTTCTCGTCTTGCACAGTCGCCACACATCCGCACTTTTAGTGCCTCAGAACCCCGGACAGCTTGCAAAACACGGCTGTAACTGTCCCAGCGCAAGCTGTTCAGGAAAGCACAGAAACGCGATGTTCGCGTGCTTTTAGCGCTGCTCGCAAGAAGCCTCCGGAGCAGGCACTTCTCGTGCAGCAACAACCGTGCCTGCTACGATCTTTCCTAGCCTCTTTTCCTCCGGGCAGCCGGCTTGAGCTGATGTGAAGTGTTGGTGGGCAAATCATCCAGAGAAGCGTCGCAATGCTTCTGGGCTGTTAGCAAGAGCTTTCCTTGCTGAGCCTTTTCACGTTGGAGATTAGCTGGACATTTGCCGGTTTAGTGCCTTGTTTCTTCTGCGCAGCTTGCACAAAGCTCATTGCGGCTTTCGCGGTTCGAGTTGTGCATCGCCGGAGCTCTGCGGGAAAGAGCGAGAGAAGAGCCGCGAAAGCTCCGAGTGCGGCCAGCTCGCGTGTAGCCGCGAATGTGCGCTGTTCGCCGGTTGCAGGGCGAGTGCCTTCTGCGCGGCTGCTTCCAAGTTGACGGTAACTGCCAGCGTGCTAGCTGTGTAGGACAGTGAAGAGGCTGACGCGTGTGTGTCCGTAGAGCTGCTAGAAAGCGTACGTGACGAGCAGGAAGGGCTTTCAGAGCAGCCGGTTCTCGTCTTGCACAGTCGCCACACATCCGCACTTTTAGTGCCTCAGAACCCCGGACAGCTTGCAAAACACGGCTGTAACTGTCCCAGCGCAAGCTGTTCAGGAAAGCACAGAAACGCGATGTTCGCGTGCTTTTAGCGCTGCTCGCAAGAAGCCTCCGGAGCAGGCACTTCTCGTGCAGCAACAACCGTGCCTGCTACGATCTTTCCTAGCCTCTTTTCCTCCGGGCAGCCGGCTTGAGCTGATGTGAAGTGTTGGTGGGCAAATCATCCAGAGAAGCGTCGCAATGCTTCTGGGCTGTTAGCAAGAGCTTTCCTTGCTGAGCCTTTTCACGTTGGAGATTAGCTGGACATTTGCCGGTTTAGTGCCTTGTTTCTTCTGCGCAGCTTGCACAAAGCTCATTGCGGCTTTCGCGGTTCGAGTTGTGCATCGCCGGAGCTCTGCGGGAAAGAGCGAGAGAAGAGCCGCGAAAGCTCCGAGTGCGGCCAGCTCGCGTGTAGCCGCGAATGTGCGCTGTTCGCCGGTTGCAGGGCGAGTGCCTTCTGCGCGGCTGCTTCCAAGTTGACGGTAACTGCCAGCGTGCTAGCTGTGTAGGACAGTGAAGAGGCTGACGCGTGTGTGTCCGTAGAGCTGCTAGAAAGCGTACGTGAAGAGCAGGAAGGGCTTTCAGAGCAGCCGGTTCTCGTCTTGGACAGTCGCCACACATCCGCACTTTTAGTGCCTCAGAACCCCGGACAGCTTGCAAAACACGGCTGTAACTGTCCCAGCGCAAGCTGTTCAGGAAAGCACAGAAACGCGATGTTCGCGTGCTTTTAGCGCTGCTCGCAAGAAGCCTCCGGAGCAGGCACTTCTCGTGCAGCAACAACCGTGCCTGCTACGATCTTTCCTAGCCTCTTTTCCTCCGGGCAGCCGGCTTGAGCTGATGTGAAGTGTTGGTGGGCAAATCATCCAGAGAAGCGTCGCAATGCTTCTGGGCTGTTAGCAAGAGCTTTCCTTGCTGACCCTTTTCACGTTGGAGATTAGCTGGACATTTGCCGGTTTAGTGCCTTGTTTCTTCTGCGCAGCTTGCACAAAGCTCATTGCGGCTTTCGCGGTTCGAGTTGTGCATCGCCGGAGCTCTGCGGGAAAGAGCGAGAGAAGAGCCGCGAAAGCTCCGAGTGCGGCCAGCTCGCGTGTAGCCGCGAATGTGCGCTGTTCGCCGGTTGCAGGGCGAGTGCCTTCTGCGCGGCTGCTTCCAAGTTGACGGTAACTGCCAGCGTGCTAGCTGTGTAGGACAGTGAAGAGGCGGACGCGTGTGTGTCCGTAGAGCTGCTAGAAAGCGTACGTGACGAGCAGGAAGGGCTTTCAGAGCAGCCGGTTCTCGTCTTGCACAGTCGCCACACATCCGCACTTTTAGTGCCTCAGAACCCCGGACAGCTTGCAAAACACGGCTGTAACTGTCCCAGCGCAAGCTGTTCAGGAAAGCACAGAAACGCGATGTTCGCGTGCTTTTAGCGCTGCTCGCAAGAAGCCTCCGGAGCAGGCACTTCTCGTGCAGCAACAACCGTGCCTGCTACGATCTTTCCTAGCCTCTTTTCCTCCGGGCAGCCGGCTTGAGCTGATGTGAAGTGTTGGTGGGCAAATCATCCAGAGAAGCGTCGCAATGCTTCTGGGCTGTTAGCAAGAGCTTTCCTTGCTGAGCCTTTTCACGTTGGAGATTAGCTGGACATTTGCCGGTTTAGTGCCTTGTTTCTTCTGCGCAGCTTGCACAAAGCTCATTGCGGCTTTCGCGGTTCGAGTTGTGCATCGCCGGAGCTCTGCGGGAAAGAGCGAGAGAAGAGCCGCGAAAGCTCCGAGTGCGGCCAGCTCGCGTGTAGCCGCGAATGTGCGCTGTTCGCCGGTTGCAGGGCGAGTGCCTTCTGCGCGGCTGCTTCCAAGTTGACGGTAACTGCCAGCGTGCTAGCTGTGTAGGACAGTGAAGAGGCTGACGCGTGTGTGTCCGTAGAGCTGCTAGAAAGCGTACGTGACGAGCAGGAAGGGCTTTCAGAGCAGCCGGTTCTCGTCTTGCACAGTCGCCACACATCCGCACTTTTAGTGCCTCAGAACCCCGGACAGCTTGCAAAACACGGCTGTAACTGTCCCAGCGCAAGCTGTTCAGGAAAGCACAGAAACGCGATGTTCGCGTGCTTTTAGCGCTGCTCGCAAGAAGCCTCCGGAGCAGGCACTTCTCGTGCAGCAACAACCGTGCCTGCTACGATCTTTCCTAGCCTCTTTTCCTCCGGGCAGCCGGCTTGAGCTGATGTGAAGTGTTGGTGGGCAAATCATCCAGAGAAGCGTCGCAATGCTTCTGGGCTGTTAGCAAGAGCTTTCCTTGCTGAGCCTTTTCACGTTGGAGATTAGCTGGACATTTGCCGGTTTAGTGCCTTGTTTCTTCTGCGCAGCTTGCACAAAGCTCATTGCGGCTTTCGCGGTTCGAGTTGTGCATCGCCGGAGCTCTGCGGGAAAGAGCGAGAGAAGAGCCGCGAAAGCTCCGAGTGCGGCCAGCTGGCGTGTAGCCGCGAATGTGCGCTGTTCGCCGGTTGCAGGGCGACTGCCTTCTGCGAGGCTGCTTCCAAGTTGACGGTAACTGCCAGCGTGCTAGCTGTGTAGGACAGTGAAGAGGCTGACGCGTGTGTGTCCGTAGAGCTGCTAGAAAGCGTACGTGAAGAGCAGGAAGGGCTTTCAGAGCAGCCGGTTCTCGTCTTGGACAGTCGCCACACATCCGCACTTTTAGTGCCTCAGAACCCCGGACAGCTTGCAAAACGCGGCTGTAACTGTCCCAGCGCAAGCTGTTCAGGAAAGCACAGAAACGCGATGTTCGCGTGCTTTTAGCGCTGCTCGCAAGAAGCCTCCGGAGCAGGCACTTCTCGTGCAGCAACAACCGTGCCTGCTACGATCTTTCCTAGCCTCTTTTCCTCCGGGCAGCCGGCTTGAGCTGATGTGAAGTGTTGGTGGGCAAATCATCCAGAGAAGCGTCGCAATGCTTCTGGGCTGTTAGCAAGAGCTTTCCTTGCTGAGCCTTTTCACGTTGGAGATTAGCTGGACATTTGCCGGTTTAGTGCCTTGTTTCTTCTGCGCAGCTTGCACAAAGCTTATTGCGGCTTTCGCGGTTCGAGTTGTGCATCGCCGGAGCTCTGCGGGAAAGAGCGAGAGAAGAGCCGCGAAAGCTCCGAGTGCGGCCAGCTCGCGTGTAGCCGCGAATGTGCGCTGTTCGCCGGTTGCAGGGCGACTGCCTTCTGCGCGGCTGCTTCCAAGTTGACGGTAACTGCCAGCGTGCTAGCTGTGTAGGACAGTGAAGAGGCTGACGCGTGTGTGTCCGTAGAGCTGCTAGAAAGCGTACGTGACGAGCAGGAAGGGCTTTCAGAGCAGCCGGTTCTCGTCTTGCACAGTCGCCACACATCCGCACTTTTAGTGCCTCAGAACCCCGGACAGCTTGCAAAACACGGCTGTAACTGTCCCAGCGCAAGCTGTTCAGGAAAGCACAGAAACGCGATGTTCGCGTGCTTTTAGCGCTGCTCGCAAGAAGCCTCCGGAGCAGGCACTTCTCGTGCAGCAACAACCGTGCCTGCTACGATCTTTCCTAGCCTCTTTTCCTCCGGGCAGCCGGCTTGAGCTGATGTGAAGTGTTGGTGGGCAAATCATCCAGAGAAGCGTCGCAATGCTTCTGGGCTGTTAGCAAGAGCTTTCCTTGCTGACCCTTTTCACGTTGGAGATTAGCTGGACATTTGCCGGTTTAGTGCCTTGTTTCTTCTGCGCAGCTTGCACAAAGCTCATTGCGGCTTTCGCGGTTCGAGTTGTGCATCGCCGGAGCTCTGCGGGAAAGAGCGAGAGAAGAGCCGCGAAAGCTCCGAGTGCGGCCAGCTCGCGTGTAGCCGCGAATGTGCGCTGTTCGCCGGTTGCAGGGCGACTGCCTTCTGCGCGGCTGCTTCCAAGTTGACGGTAACTGCCAGCGTGCTAGCTGTGTAGGACAGTGAAGAGGCTGACGCGTGTGTGTCCGTAGAGCTGCTAGAAAGCGTACGTGACGAGCAGGAAGGGCTTTCAGAGCAGCCGGTTCTCGTCTTGCACAGTCGCCACACATCCGCACTTTTAGTGCCTCAGAACCCCGGACAGCTTGCAAAACACGGCTGTAACTGTCCCAGCGCAAGCTGTTCAGGAAAGCACAGAAACGCGATGTTCGCGTGCTTTTAGCGCTGCTCGCAAGAAGCCTCCGGAGCAGGCACTTCTCGTGCAGCAACAACCGTGCCTGCTACGATCTTTCCTAGCCTCTTTTCCTCCGGGCAGCCGGCTTGAGCTGATGTGAAGTGTTGGTGGGCAAATCATCCAGAGAAGCGTCGCAATGCTTCTGGGCTGTTAGCAAGAGCTTTCCTTGCTGAGCCTTTTCACGTTGGAGATTAGCTGGACATTTGCCGGTTTAGTGCCTTGTTTCTTCTGCGCAGCTTGCACAAAGCTCATTGCGGCTTTCGCGGTTCGAGTTGTGCATCGCCGGAGCTCTGCGGGAAAGAGCGAGAGAAGAGCCGCGAAAGCTCCGAGTGCGGCCAGCTGGCGTGTAGCCGCGAATGTGCGCTGTTCGCCGGTTGCAGGGCGACTGCCTTCTGCGAGGCTGCTTCCAAGTTGACGGTAACTGCCAGCGTGCTAGCTGTGTAGGACAGTGAAGAGGCTGACGCGTGTGTGTCCGTAGAGCTGCTAGAAAGCGTACGTGAAGAGCAGGAAGGGCTTTCAGAGCAGCCGGTTCTCGTCTTGGACAGTCGCCACACATCCGCACTTTTAGTGCCTCAGAACCCCGGACAGCTTGCAAAACGCGGCTGTAACTGTCCCAGCGCAAGCTGTTCAGGAAAGCACAGAAACGCGATGTTCGCGTGCTTTTAGCGCTGCTCGCAAGAAGCCTCCGGAGCAGGCACTTCTCGTGCAGCAACAACCGTGCCTGCTACGATCTTTCCTAGCCTCTTTTCCTCCGGGCAGCCGGCTTGAGCTGATGTGAAGTGTTGGTGGGCAAATCATCCAGAGAAGCGTCGCAATGCTTCTGGGCTGTTAGCAAGAGCTTTCCTTGCTGAGCCTTTTCACGTTGGAGATTAGCTGGACATTTGCCGGTTTAGTGCCTTGTTTCTTCTGCGCAGCTTGCACAAAGCTCATTGCGGCTTTCGCGGTTCGAGTTGTGCATCGCCGGAGCTCTGCGGGAAAGAGCGAGAGAAGAGCCGCGAAAGCTCCGAGTGCGGCCAGCTCGCGTGTAGCCGCGAATGTGCGCTGTTCGCCGGTTGCAGGGCGAGTGCCTTCTGCGCGGCTGCTTCCAAGTTGACGGTAACTGCCAGCGTGCTAGCTGTGTAGGACAGTGAAGAGGCTGACGCGTGTGTGTCCGTAGAGCTGCTAGAAAGCGTACGTGACGAGCAGGAAGGGCTTTCAGAGCAGCCGGTTCTCGTCTTGCACAGTCGCCACACATCCGCACTTTTAGTGCCTCAGAACCCCGGACAGCTTGCAAAACACGGCTGTAACTGTCCCAGCGCA
This sequence comes from Chlamydotis macqueenii, assembly GCF_036417535.1. Taxonomy (NCBI): domain Eukaryota; kingdom Metazoa; phylum Chordata; class Aves; order Otidiformes; family Otididae; genus Chlamydotis; species Chlamydotis macqueenii. The sequence goes on from NW_028239235.1 coordinate 40,844, forward strand.
AGCTGTTCAGGAAAGCACAGAAACGCGATGTTCGCGTGCTTTTAGCGCTGCTCGCAAGAAGCCTCCGGAGCAGGCACTTCTCGTGCAGCAACAACCGTGCCTGCTACGATCTTTCCTAGCCTCTTTTCCTCCGGGCAGCCGGCTTGAGCTGATGTGAAGTGTTGGTGGGCAAATCATCCAGAGAAGCGTCGCAATGCTTCTGGGCTGTTAGCAAGAGCTTTCCTTGCTGACCCTTTTCACGTTGGAGATTAGCTGGACATTTGCCGGTTTAGTGCCTTGTTTCTTCTGCGCAGCTTGCACAAAGCTCATTGCGGCTTTCGCGGTTCGAGTTGTGCATCGCCGGAGCTCTGCGGGAAAGAGCGCGAGAAGAGCCGCGAAAGCTCCGAGTGCGGCCAGCTCGCGTGTAGCCGCGAATGTGCGCTGTTCGCCGGTTGCAGGGCGACTGCCTTCTGCGCGGCTGCTTCCAAGTTGACGGTAAGTGCCAGCGTGCTAGCTGTGTAGGACAGTGAAGAGGCTGACGCGTGTGTGTCCGTAGAGCTGCTAGAAAGCGTACGTGAAGAGCAGGAAGGGCTTTCAGAGCAGCCGGTTCTCGTCTTGCACAGTCGCCACACATCCGCACTTTTAGTGCCTCAGAACCCCGGACAGCTTGCAAAACACGGCTGTAACTGTCCCAGCGCAAGCTGTTCAGGAAAGCACAGAAACGCGATGTTCGCGTGCTTTTAGCGCTGCTCGCAAGAAGCCTCCGGAGCAGGCACTTCTCGTGCAGCAACAACCGTGCCTGCTACGATCTTTCCTAGCCTCTTTTCCTCCGGGCAGCCGGCTTGAGCTGATGTGAAGTGTTGGTGGGCAAATCATCCAGAGAAGCGTCGCAATGCTTCTGGGCTGTTAGCAAGAGCTTTCCTTGCTGAGCCTTTTCACGTTGGAGATTAGCTGGACATTTGCCGGTTTAGTGCCTTGTTTCTTCTGCGCAGCTTGCACAAAGCTCATTGCGGCTTTCGCGGTTCGAGTTGTGCATCGCCGGAGCTCTGCGGGAAAGAGCGAGAGAAGAGCCGCGAAAGCTCCGAGTGCGGCCAGCTGGCGTGTAGCCGCGAATGTGCGCTGTTCGCCGGTTGCAGGGCGACTGCCTTCTGCGAGGCTGCTTCCAAGTTGACGGTAACTGCCAGCGTGCTAGCTGTGTAGGACAGTGAAGAGGCTGACGCGTGTGTGTCCGTAGAGCTGCTAGAAAGCGTACGTGAAGAGCAGGAAGGGCTTTCAGAGCAGCCGGTTCTCGTCTTGGACAGTCGCCACACATCCGCACTTTTAGTGCCTCAGAACCCCGGACAGCTTGCAAAACGCGGCTGTAACTGTCCCAGCGCAAGCTGTTCAGGAAAGCACAGAAACGCGATGTTCGCGTGCTTTTAGCGCTGCTCGCAAGAAGCCTCCGGAGCAGGCACTTCTCGTGCAGCAACAACCGTGCCTGCTACGATCTTTCCTAGCCTCTTTTCCTCCGGGCAGCCGGCTTGAGCTGATGTGAAGTGTTGGTGGGCAAATCATCCAGAGAAGCGTCGCAATGCTTCTGGGCTGTTAGCAAGAGCTTTCCTTGCTGAGCCTTTTCACGTTGGAGATTAGCTGGACATTTGCCGGTTTAGTGCCTTGTTTCTTCTGCGCAGCTTGCACAAAGCTCATTGCGGCTTTCGCGGTTCGAGTTGTGCATCGCCGGAGCTCTGCGGGAAAGAGCGAGAGAAGAGCCGCGAAAGCTCCGAGTGCGGCCAGCTCGCGTGTAGCCGCGAATGTGCGCTGTTCGCCGGTTGCAGGGCGAGTGCCTTCTGCGCGGCTGCTTCCAAGTTGACGGTAACTGCCAGCGTGCTAGCTGTGTAGGACAGTGAAGAGGCTGACGCGTGTGTGTCCGTAGAGCTGCTAGAAAGCGTACGTGAAGAGCAGGAAGGGCTTTCAGAGCAGCCGGTTCTCGTCTTGCACAGTCGCCACACATCCGCACTTTTAGTGCCTCAGAACCCCGGACAGCTTGCAAAACACGGCTGTAACTGTCCCAGCGCAAGCTGTTCAGGAAAGCACAGAAACGCGATGTTCGCGTGCTTTTAGCGCTGCTCGCAAGAAGCCTCCGGAGCAGGCACTTCTCGTGCAGCAACAACCGTGCCTGCTACGATCTTTCCTAGCCTCTTTTCCTCCGGGCAGCCGGCTTGAGCTGATGTGAAGTGTTGGTGGGCAAATCATCCAGAGAAGCGTCGCAATGCTTCTGGGCTGTTAGCAAGAGCTTTCCTTGCTGACCCTTTTCACGTTGGAGATTAGCTGGACATTTGCCGGTTTAGTGCCTTGTTTCTTCTGCGCAGCTTGCACAAAGCTCATTGCGGCTTTCGCGGTTCGAGTTGTGCATCGCCGGAGCTCTGCGGGAAAGAGCGAGAGAAGAGCCGCGAAAGCTCCGAGTGCGGCCAGCTCGCGTGTAGCCGCGAATGTGCGCTGTTCGCCGGTTGCAGGGCGACTGCCTTCTGCGCGGCTGCTTCCAAGTTGACGGTAACTGCCAGCGTGCTAGCTGTGTAGGACAGTGAAGAGGCTGACGCGTGTGTGTCCGTAGAGCTGCTAGAAAGCGTACGTGACGAGCAGGAAGGGCTTTCAGAGCAGCCGGTTCTCGTCTTGCACAGTCGCCACACATCCGCACTTTTAGTGCCTCAGAACCCCGGACAGCTTGCAAAACACGGCTGTAACTGTCCCAGCGCAAGCTGTTCAGGAAAGCACAGAAACGCGATGTTCGCGTGCTTTTAGCGCTGCTCGCAAGAAGCCTCCGGAGCAGGCACTTCTCGTGCAGCAACAACCGTGCCTGCTACGATCTTTCCTAGCCTCTTTTCCTCCGGGCAGCCGGCTTGAGCTGATGTGAAGTGTTGGTGGGCAAATCATCCAGAGAAGCGTCGCAATGCTTCTGGGCTGTTAGCAAGAGCTTTCCTTGCTGAGCCTTTTCACGTTGGAGATTAGCTGGACATTTGCCGGTTTAGTGCCTTGTTTCTTCTGCGCAGCTTGCACAAAGCTCATTGCGGCTTTCGCGGTTCGAGTTGTGCATCGCCGGAGCTCTGCGGGAAAGAGCGAGAGAAGAGCCGCGAAAGCTCCGAGTGCGGCCAGCTCGCGTGTAGCCGCGAATGTGCGCTGTTCGCCGGTTGCAGGGCGACTGCCTTCTGCGAGGCTGCTTCCAAGTTGACGGTAACTGCCAGCGTGCTAGCTGTGTAGGACAGTGAAGAGGCTGACGCGTGTGTGTCCGTAGAGCTGCTAGAAAGCGTACGTGAAGAGCAGGAAGGGCTTTCAGAGCAGCCGGTTCTCGTCTTGGACAGTCGCCACACATCCGCACTTTTAGTGCCTCAGAACCCCGGACAGCTTGCAAAACGCGGCTGTAACTGTCCCAGCGCAAGCTGTTCAGGAAAGCACAGAAACGCGATGTTCGCGTGCTTTTAGCGCTGCTCGCAAGAAGCCTCCGGAGCAGGCACTTCTCGTGCAGCAACAACCGTGCCTGCTACGATCTTTCCTAGCCTCTTTTCCTCCGGGCAGCCGGCTTGAGCTGATGTGAAGTGTTGGTGGGCAAATCATCCAGAGAAGCGTCGCAATGCTTCTGGGCTGTTAGCAAGAGCTTTCCTTGCTGAGCCTTTTCACGTTGGAGATTAGCTGGACATTTGCCGGTTTAGTGCCTTGTTTCTTCTGCGCAGCTTGCACAAAGCTCATTGCGGCTTTCGCGGTTCGAGTTGTGCATCGCCGGAGCTCTGCGGGAAAGAGCGAGAGAAGAGCCGCGAAAGCTCCGAGTGCGGCCAGCTCGCGTGTAGCCGCGAATGTGCGCTGTTCGCCGGTTGCAGGGCGACTGCCTTCTGCGCGGCTGCTTCCAAGTTGACGGTAACTGCCAGCGTGCTAGCTGTGTAGGACAGTGAAGAGGCTGACGCGTGTGTGTCCGTAGAGCTGCTAGAAAGCGTACGTGACGAGCAGGAAGGGCTTTCAGAGCAGCCGGTTCTCGTCTTGCACAGTCGCCACACATCCGCACTTTTAGTGCCTCAGAACCCCGGACAGCTTGCAAAACACGGCTGTAACTGTCCCAGCGCAAGCTGTTCAGGAAAGCACAGAAACGCGATGTTCGCGTGCTTTTAGCGCTGCTCGCAAGAAGCCTCCGGAGCAGGCACTTCTCGTGCAGCAACAACCGTGCCTGCTACGATCTTTCCTAGCCTCTTTTCCTCCGGGCAGCCGGCTTGAGCTGATGTGAAGTGTTGGTGGGCAAATCATCCAGAGAAGCGTCGCAATGCTTCTGGGCTGTTAGCAAGAGCTTTCCTTGCTGACCCTTTTCACGTTGGAGATTAGCTGGACATTTGCCGGTTTAGTGCCTTGTTTCTTCTGCGCAGCTTGCACAAAGCTCATTGCGGCTTTCGCGGTTCGAGTTGTGCATCGCCGGAGCTCTGCGGGAAAGAGCGCGAGAAGAGCCGCGAAAGCTCCGAGTGCGGCCAGCTCGCGTGTAGCCGCGAATGTGCGCTGTTCGCCGGTTGCAGGGCGACTGCCTTCTGCGCGGCTGCTTCCAAGTTGACGGTAAGTGCCAGCGTGCTAGCTGTGTAGGACAGTGAAGAGGCTGACGCGTGTGTGTCCGTAGAGCTGCTAGAAAGCGTACGTGAAGAGCAGGAAGGGCTTTCAGAGCAGCCGGTTCTCGTCTTGCACAGTCGCCACACATCCGCACTTTTAGTGCCTCAGAACCCCGGACAGCTTGCAAAACACGGCTGTAACTGTCCCAGCGCAAGCTGTTCAGGAAAGCACAGAAACGCGATGTTCGCGTGCTTTTAGCGCTGCTCGCAAGAAGCCTCCGGAGCAGGCACTTCTCGTGCAGCAACAACCGTGCCTGCTACGATCTTTCCTAGCCTCTTTTCCTCCGGGCAGCCGGCTTGAGCTGATGTGAAGTGTTGGTGGGCAAATCATCCAGAGAAGCGTCGCAATGCTTCTGGGCTGTTAGCAAGAGCTTTCCTTGCTGACCCTTTTCACGTTGGAGATTAGCTGGACATTTGCCGGTTTAGTGCCTTGTTTCTTCTGCGCAGCTTGCACAAAGCTCATTGCGGCTTTCGCGGTTCGAGTTGTGCATCGCCGGAGCTCTGCGGGAAAGAGCGAGAGAAGAGCCGCGAAAGCTCCGAGTGCGGCCAGCTCGCGTGTAGCCGCGAATGTGCGCTGTTCGCCGGTTGCAGGGCGACTGCCTTCTGCGCGGCTGCTTCCAAGTTGACGGTAACTGCCAGCGTGCTAGCTGTGTAGGACAGTGAAGAGGCTGACGCGTGTGTGTCCGTAGAGCTGCTAGAAAGCGTACGTGAAGAGCAGGAAGGGCTTTCAGAGCAGCCGGTTCTCGTCTTGGACAGTCGCCACACATCCGCACTTTTAGTGCCTCAGAACCCCGGACAGCTTGCAAAACGCGGCTGTAACTGTCCCAGCGCAAGCTGTTCAGGAAAGCACAGAAACGCGATGTTCGCGTGCTTTTAGCGCTGCTCGCAAGAAGCCTCCGGAGCAGGCACTTCTCGTGCCCCACAGTTTTGAGGAATCAGCTAGCAAAGGACTTGGAATCATGGGAACCACCTTCAGAAGAAGGGAAGGTGTTACAGTATGTAGACGACCTTCTTATTGCAACCAGAACCAAAGAATCCTGTGTCATTTGGACCGTGAGTCTGTTAAATTTCCTGGGACTACAGGGATATCGGGTTTCTAAGAAAAAGGCACAGGCGTTGTTACAACCCCAGGTCACGTACCTGGGGTACGAGATCAGTGCCGGACAACGGATCCTAGGACAAGCCCGGAAAGAGGCCATATGCCAAAGCCCCCGACCACAAACTATAAAGGAACTGCGGACATTCTTAGGAATGACGGGGTGGTGCCAACTTTGGATATGTGATTATGGTCTGCCTGTTAAGCCACTCTATTCCCTGATAGCAGCTAACCAAAAGGATCTCCAGTGGGATGCTGAGTCAGATCGAGCCTTCCAGCAGCTGAAGAAAGCCCTGATGTCGGCATCGGCATTGGGACTTCCTGATGTGAGTAAGCCATTTTTTCTATTTTCCCACGAAAAACAAGGAATGGCACTAGGAATATTGGCACAAGATTTGGGACCATACAGACGGGCGGTAGCATACTTCTCCAAACAGCTGGATGCCGCTGCGAAAGGGTGGCTGTTCTGGTTTTGTTAGTGGGGGGGGTGCTAAGGTGGTAGCTTCTGTAGGAAACTGCTAGAAGTCGCTCCCCTTTGTTCAGTGGACTTGGCCGGGCCTAGGGCGGACCCACTGCTGGCCAAGGCCGAGCCAATTGGTAGCAGAATGTTCTGTGATAATGCCTCTGCTATAACATATTTAAGAAGGGGGAAACAGAAAAAAAAAAAGGGAGAGATGTGAAGCAGCTGAGCGGGGGGCAGAGAGGGGGAAGCGCGAGCCTTGTGGGCCTTGCAGGCCTCACCCTCTGGCCTCCCGCCGGGCAGCCGACTGGGCCCAACTCGGCCCGGCCTGGCTGCAAGAAGTGGAGAGGAGCAGTTGAAGTGAATAAGATGTAAAAAGGATCCTGAGAGGCGTCTGCCAGCCTGTTGCGAGGAACGGCTGCAGACGCCAAGGTCAGTGAAGAAGGAGGGGGAGGAGTAATATGGCTTCTGGCCAAGATTCCTCTGCAACTCGTGGTGACGACCATGGTGGAGCAGGTTGTCCCCCTGCAGCCCATGGAGGTCCACGGAGGGGCAGAGGTCCACCTGCAGCCTGTGGAGGACCCCACGCCGGAACAGGTAGAGGCCTGAAGGAGACTGTGCCCCGTGGAGGGCCCGCTGGGACAGCTGTTCTAGAGGGACTGCACCCTGTGGAAGAGATGACCCATGCCGGGGCAGTTTCACGGAGGACTGTGGCCCGTGGGAGGGACCCCACGCTGGAGCAGAGGAGGAATGCAAGGAGTTCTTCCCCCGACGATGACACAGAGGCGTAAAACAACGCGTGATGAACTGACTGCGACCCCCATTCCCCCCCCCCCCGCCCCCGACCCCCCCTCCATGCTGCTCGGGAGGGGAAGGTAGTAGAGATAATGTTAAGCCCGGGAAGAGGGAGGAGTGGGGGGAGGTTATCTTGTTCCCTGTCTCATTCTCCTGCTAGTTTTAGAAATAAATGAGTGTTTTTCCCCAAGTCGAGTCTGTTTTGCCTGTAACGGTAACTTTACAAATTTCTTCCCGTCCTTATCTCAAACCTCGAGCCGTTTTTCTTATATCATCTCCCCCTATTCTCTCGGAGGGTGGGGGGAGCGAGAGAGAGACTGTGTAGTCTGGTCCTGATCAGGGCTGAACTGCGACAGTGGCCCAGCTGTCTGAGAGCAGTAGCAGCTGTCATTCTAAACATTCAAGAAGCCTGAAAGTTCACTCTAGGCCAGAAAATGACTGTCCTAGTTTCCCAGACTGTATCTGCGGTCCTTGAAGCAAAAGGAGGGCATTGGCTTTCCCCACAAAGGTTCCTGAAATATCAAGCTATAATGGTTGAACAGGATGATGTTGAAATCGTGACCACAAACATCATCAATCCGGCCTCATTCCTTGATGGGAACATCGGGGAGCCGGTGAGTCATGACTGCTTGGAAACAATTGAAACCATGTATTCTAGTCGAACGGATCTTAAAGATGTCCCTGTCGATGGAGCCGAACATTGGTTCACCGATGGAAGCAGCTATATGTTAAATGGAAGGCGACATTCCGGATATGCTGTTACCACTTTTGAAAAGGTGATAGAGTCCAGGCCACTATCAGCCGACGTCTCAGCCCAAAAGGCCGAGATCATAGCCCTTACCTGAGCCCTGGAGAGAGCCCAGGGAAGGACTGTAAACATTTGGACTGACCCTAAATATGCCTTTGGGGTGGTACATGCCCATGGAGCAATATGGAAGGCAAGAGGACTGTTAAATTCTCATGGAAAAACCATCAAACACGCAGAAGGGATTTTGAAAATCCTGAATGCAGTCCAGCTTCCCAAAAAGGTGGCAATTATGCATATTAAAGCACACCAGAAAGTGAGCACAGAATTGGAAAGAGGAAATGAGCTGGCAGATAGGGAAGCAAAACAAGCAGCTAGAGAAACAATCAAGGTAGAGGGTGCGCTAATACCTGATGGACAGGTATTTCTAGAAGGTAAACCAGAATACACAAAGGAAGTCGGCAAACTTATTAATGATCTAAAGGGGTCATATAATGAGGAAGGGTGGGCCAATTACTACCCCTCACACGGGAGGGTAGTAATTCCCTCCTACATGATATGGTCAGTAGTCCGAGAAGAACATAGAAAAAGACACTGGGGGGAGGGGGGGGCAGAAGCCCTATATAAAGATCTCATCAGGAACATAATAGCGTGAAACTTAGACACTACCGCTAGACAAGTAACTCAACAATGTGATCTTTGTCTCCAGACTAATCCTAAAGTTGTAAAAGGGCCGAAACTTGAAAAAATCGGAAAGGGGAATGGTCCGGGACAACGTTGGCAGATTGATTTCTCAGAACTCCCTAGAAAAGGGGGGTATCGATACTTATTAGTACTTACGGATACCTTTTCAGGCTGGCCAGAAGCTTTCCCGTGCGGAACTGCTAAAGCCTGGGAAGTAACCAAAATACTGCTCCAGGAAATAGTACCTAGGTTTGGAGTCGCAGCAGTAATGTCATCGGATAGAGGACCACATTTTGTGTCCAGAATAGTACAAGCAATTAGCCACCATCTAGGGATAGAGTGGCAATTACATACCTCTTACCGACCACAATCAAGTGGCCAGGTGGAGAAAATGAATCACCCAATCAAACAACAGATTGTCAAGTTGGGTCAGGAAACTAATCTAACTTTACCATTAACTCTTATACGAATACGAACCAGACCAAGAGCAAGAGAAGGGCTTAGTCCATTCGAAATTCTATATGGACGACCCTATGGGGTACAAAAGGGAACGTCTTCACAAATTGGTGAAGAAATAATGACCTCCTATATGGTGGCACTAAACAAACAATTAAAAAGAATTGAAAAACATGCAATGGGAACACGTCGTAGGGGTCTGGATGGGCCTGTTCACGATATACAACCAGGGGACTATGTATATGTTAAGTCTCTTACAGAAAAAACTCTGGAACCACAGTGGGCCGGACCTTTTCAAGTCCTCCTCTCCACCTACACGGCAATTAAGGTAAAGGGACAGAACTCCTGGATACACCATACTCGGATCAAGAGAGCCTCTGCAACCTTGTGGAAAGTAACTCCAGACAACAACGAAGACTTGAGACTTAAACTCGTTCGAACGGATAAGGGCGGGAACAGTGCAGTAGTGAACCGGAGGGACACCACAGCAAACGATACCGGACAAAGAAACCGGGACCGGCCAGTAACTAATCTCGCCCAAATCTGTCATCGGTACAGTTTATATCTTATTTGTCATTTTATTATAGGAAATATAAAACCCATTTTAGCAGGTCACCAAAGGCAGTACATTATCTACAGAAGTAGCTGTACTAATCCACTAGACCAACTAAATCCTAAAATGACCAATTGTTTAATTGGAATTGTGATTGGGCTTACAATATTTTCCTGCATCTTACCACTAACTTGTAATCAAAAGGACACCAAATGGCCGTGGTCTCACGCCTCCCTTGGGTTTACAGGAAGCATGGGACCACCTTTTAAACGGTCGGGCTTAAACTTGGCCACTGTGGTTATGCACAAAATGGAAATGTACTCAGGGCATGAGTGGGGCTGGGACAGAGGCAACAGGGATCCTTAATACTATGGTGCGCCCCGTTGTGATCTTATTGATTAGCTTAGGGGTTTTATTAATATTAACTATTGTGCTGTACCTATGGGTTTGGAGAATGTTTAAGAAAGTAACACTGTCGTAGTTCAGCCCCGATCAGGACCAGACTACGCAGTCTCTCTCTCACTCCTCCCACCCTCCGAGAGAACAGGGGGAGATAACGTAAGGAAAAACGGCTCGAGGTTTGAGATAAGGACAGGGAGAAATCCTTAAATTTACCGTCACGGGCAAAACAGACTCCTCTTGGGGAAAACTATTCATTTATTACTACAAACAGCAAGATAATGAGACAGAGAACAAGATAACCTCCCTCCACCCCTCCCTCTTCCCAAGCTTAACATCGAGCGATATAAAACCGGGAAGGGGGCAGGGCCACCCGGTTTTTCACTGAGGGGGCGGGGCCATCGCGGCTGCACCCCCCGCCTAGGCCCCGCCCCCCTCCCCCGGCCAGGCGGCGTTCACTGGAAGGGGCTGCACGACAAGGACGACGCCGGCGCCTACGCCATGGCCAGCGTCTCCGGCAGCGACGAGGGCTGAGCCCCCGCGGACGGCCCCGTGCCGGGAGGAAGCCCCGCCCACCCCCTTCCTCCGAGGAAGAGGAGGGGACGGCGCTGCTTTGCCAGCGCGGCATGGGCCACGAGTAAAAACTCCCCTGGGCCCCTTCCCGCCTCTCATCTCTGCCCAGCGTTCTGTCCCAAGATGGCCGCCGTGGGCGGGGCCATCACGGGTCTTGAGAGCTTAACCAGGTTGGCCAACCCAACGTGGCCCCGCCCATAAGCTGGGGGGGTGGGGGGCGGAGCTCACTCGGGTCTCACCTTGCCGCCATTGGACACCGGAGGTCTTCCCTCGCCGCCATTGGGTGTCTCGGGTCGTCCCTCGCCGCCATTGGGTGTCTCGGGTCCTCCCTCGCCGTGGGTGGGGCGACCCCCAAAATGGCCTCCTTGCCCCACAAAATGCGCTCTCGCCCCCGAAAGTGGTCTCCTGCCCCATAACTGGGCCTTCTACCCCCCAAAATGGCGTCCTGCCCCCCAAAATGCTCTCTTGCCCCCGAAAGTGGCCCCCTGCCCCACAACTGGGCCTTCTACCCCCCCAAAATGGCGTCCTGCCCCCATAAAATGGCGTCCTGCTGTTATAGTTTATCTGCCCTCTTTGTCCAATTAACTGACAGAGATTGGCCAATTAAAAATTTGGTTTATTAAAGCAAGCGACCAGTAAGCAAAACAGCGCTGGGCGGCCGGGGAGTCTCCTGCTCCGCCAACGGCGCGCGCCGAGATAGCAAACCGCCCCATTCTTATACAGTAAAAACAATAAATATTCCGTTGATGCTTATACATATTCATTACCTAAACCCACCTACTCTCGCTTCGTATGCTAATTAGCTTATCAGTCCTTCGCGCTTGCGCAAATTCTCCCAGGAATTGTGGGCGAGGGTCTTCGGGGGTCTTTTGGGAGGAAGGCCGTAGGTCTTCTTCACGGTGTACTTTTCACCTTTGCCTGGAATGTGCTGTTCCCACAAGTTGGCAGTGTCCTTATCAGTCTGAGCCGATTCGTGTCCTTCTTGAACAAGGAGATTTATGTGATGGGTGCCATCCTGTTCTCGAATCCTTGCTCCTTTTAATCACTCCCTCCCTCCCTCGAGATAATGTGAGACTGTTTCTTGCTCCAAACCAGACTTCCCCCTCCCACTAATTGCTTCTTCAAACTATATGGTTAGAAAGTTACTGGTTTTATACCCTTCATCTTTATGAGCCCCCCCCGCTCCCTCCTTTCGCAGTCCTGCATGCCGTTTTTACATAGCCAGGTGCCTGTGGCTGACCTTGTGTATTTAATGTAACTTTCTTGTGGCCGACTTTGTGTATTTCATATAACTCTCCATTGTTCTGACAAGGTTTGATGAACAAACAGCTCACAGTTTATTACAATCCCCCCTTTTTCTTTTCACTATTTTGTTCATCAAATCGCTTAAGCACCTGCTGGCTCAAAATGAGGGTCTCCTCCACCTCCGGTATTCCTCCCAGAGGTTCATGCTTGGCTCTCATAAGCATCAAATGAGCTGCTTCCAATCTGTTTTTTACAATTGTAACTACTCTATTGAATATACAGGGTCCAAAAGTTAATACCAGTATTAATATAATCAAGGGTCCTGCAATGGTAGATAGTAATGCGGTAAGCCAAGGAGAGTGGTTAAACCAGGACTCATACCAGCTTTGTTGCGTTTCTTGTTCTCGTTTTCGTTTTTCTAGGCCTTCCCGAAGTTTTGTCATAGTATCCCTTACAATCCCTGTGTGATCAGCATATACACAACATTGTTCTCCCAAGGCAGCACATAGCCCACCTTGTTGTAGAAACATTAAATCTAACCCCCTTCGGTTTTGTAGCACCACCTCTGATAATGATCTAACAGATTTTTCCAAGGCAGTTATTGATTGTTCAATTCTTACCAAGTCTTCGTCTACTGCTATTCTAAGTGATTGAAATTTCTGATTTTGTTGGACCAATGACGTTATTCCTGTGCCCGCGCCTGTTGCTCCTACAGCTATCAAAGTGGCTATTGTCAAAGCCGTAAAGGTAAATGGTTCTCGTTTCTGTAAGTGGTGACTCTGGGTATTCTGGTTATTATGCACAAATTCCTCAGGGTGGTATATGATCCGGGGGATTATCATCACTTGGATGCAATATTCCTCATATTCGTTGAACAATTTAAGAGATAAACAGGGAGTGATTCCAGTTTTGGAGCAGATCCATTTGGTGTTACGGGCTGGTATTAGCCAATCAGCAGGGGGCTTCCCTTTCAGGGAAGCTCTTATCTTGCATAATTTATTTTTCTCTGGGGGTACATTCCCAATACATCTCCCTTGTCCCGATACATGTTGCATCGTCAGGCCTGGTTTTCGACCTTCAGAATCCCATAAACATTGTGTTGGGTTTGAACCATTTACCCTTTTCGCCTTTGAGTGGATGCCTACTGCCTCATAGAAGGGAGGTCTAGTATCGCAACACACCCAGCAATGTTTGTGTTTGTGTGGTTTGTGTGATTTAATTTGGGTTTGTGTGGTTTAATACCAGGTAACTGGCTTGCATCAGTTTCCAAAGAGGGTTATCCCCAGAGTTTTCGTCAGGGGTTTGGATGGCTTGGGTACTATTCATTACAATAACTTTCGTTACATCACCCTCTGTTTCCTTGACCAAACTATCAGTCAATGTCTGGTCGGGGTCTGTTTTCTTAGCCAAATCATCAGTCAGGACCTGCTTGGGGCCTACTGGCAGTGGATCATTCGAGGCTGGTTTCTTTTTAATGTGTATTAGCCCACCTCTATCTTGCCCTAGTTCCTTATTATAACGAACTCCCCAAGTTCTTCCTACTAGCCAGCTAGGGTCCTGAGGTCGGGTCACATTCAAGTGCCAGTAGTTGCAACTCCACTTTGCGATACTGACAGACCCACTTCTATCCAGTGTACGTACCACTTGCGGCTTACATCCATAAGGGGCCCAAGATACCTTCAAGAAGGGATCTTTTCCAGGCTCTGGAATCCACCGGTTAGCAATTGTTTCACAACCCCAGTATGCGCAAAAATGTTGTCCTGGTTGGTTACAATACGATTTCCCAGGGTTAGAGCTCGGGCATAGATAAAATGGTGTACCTTCATTTTTACACGCTCCATCTACTGGCGCTAACTGACACAGAGTGGTCTTAAAGGCAGGGGCCCCTGGAGTTATTATAGTTTGTATGACTTTATCATCATCAATGCCCACTTGATGCAGTGTCCATTCGAATGGCTGATGAGCTTGGTGGCTCCGTTTCCCCCATGTTTGTGGTAACATTAAAAACAGAATAGTCAGGACGTACCGAAAAGGGTGAAGCCTCCAATTTTGTTTTAAGCCAATTTGACTAGTGCCTTTTTCCCATTTGGAACCTCGGGGCCTTTTCACTTGGAGGGCCTTTAAATCATCTGCAGTGACAGGGGTCAGTTCTCCACAGCACCTTGTCCCTCCACCTCGCTCGTCAACTCGGTTGCTTCGAGCTACGAGGAATGTCATCTTCTTGGTGGCAAGGACAATCTTCAGGAGAAATGTGACAGTGAATCGGCCCTCACTTATTTATTTTCTGTTCGGCTCCCGATTCTCCTGGGAGTAGCACTTTGGTATTTTATTTTTAAATTGTTTAAACGAGGCTACTCCTGTTTTCGGCACTTCCAAAGATATGTAAGTTCCTTCCCTGCTACTACCAAACTTATTGCTACAATTAATATGAACTATGTGACACATCACTTTTCTTAAAGGCTCATATATATAATGATAATTACAATTACAACCACAATTCTGATTTCAATATAGTCCTTACGTATCCATGTATTTTCCAGGTCTCCAAGTGTGGTTCTTCTGTAAAAAAAAGGTTAACAAGCGAAGCGTCTCCGCCTTACCGATACATGTTCATTGCTCAGTTCAATTTATTAGTCTGTCTTTTTCTTCGCAGTTTTAATTTCAAGGTATTCGGGTCTCCAGAGCTCTCCCACTGCTCCTCGGAGATGGGTCCTTTTACCCGGCTGGCATGGGTCCACCCCCGTTCAGCAGTCCGGATGGCGGTTTCTGTAGTGAGTAAAACAAGATAAGGCCCTTCCCAGCGGGGAGTTAGTGAGGACTCCTTCCATGGCCTAATTAAAACGTTATCTCCAGGTTGTATATTGTGTATTGCAATGTCCAACGGAGGCCTTTGTACTGCTAAGCCTTTATCTCGCAATTGTTTCCTCATAGACATGAGTTGGATTATGTACTGTTTCAGTTGTAAATTTTCAGCCTGGGGATGATCTCGGGGAACCTCCAAATCATAAGGCATTCCATATAACATTTCGAAAGGGGAGATTCCCACATCCGTGTGAGGTTGGATTCTAATATTTAATAAGGCTAAGGGAAGGCATTTTACCCAAGATAATTTGGTCTCCATCATTAATTTGGTCAGTTGTTTCTTTATCTCACCGTTTACCCGCTCTATTTTTCCCGAACTCTGTGGGTGCCAGGGTGTATGATATTCCCACTTGGTCCCCAAAGCAGTAAAAACTTCTTTTATGATTTTTGAAGCAAAATGTGGTCCCCTATCAGAGTCAATAGTTTCAATAGAGCCATACCTAGGTATCACATTTTCAAGCAATAGTTTTGTCACCGTTTGGGCAGTGGCCCTGACTGTTGGAAATGCTTCTACAAAGTGTGTTAAATGATCTATTATTACCAACAAATATCTATACCTGCCTACTTTCGGTAGTTCGGTGAAGTCTATCTGAATTTTGGCGAAGGGTCGGTGAGCCAAATCTCTTCCCCCTAATGGTCTTTCTCTTAATTGGTGCTTGTTCACTTTTTGGCAAATTAGGCAATCTCCAATTATTCTTTTTGCTATATTATATACCCCAATGCAAGCATATTTTATGGCAAATTGATCTACTAGTGCTTGAACCCCCCAGTGGGTGTTTTCATGGTACTTGCGCATGATTCTTATAGCCATAGTTTTTGAAATGACCTCTCGTCCATCAGGAAGTTCCCATTCTCCAGATTTGACTTCCCTTGCCCCCATTCGGACTAACTTGTCTTTCTCCTGCACAGTGAAGCTGTACAGGTGGTACTCTTCCCCATGCGCACAACAAAACTGATAATTAGGATTCGCACAGCTACAATGAAGTGTGCTCTTCCAACAATCCTTGCAAGGAAACTTTCTATCTTTCTTTTCCTTGAAGATCATTAAAGCCGCTCGTTTTGCTTCTTGATCTGCTAGATTGTTTCCCCTTGTCAGTGGAGTTAATCCCCGCTGATGCCCTTTTAAATGGACCACTGCTATTCCTACCGGCCTCCGTAAAGCCTGCAAAATTTCAATTATTAACTCCTGATGAACCAATCCCTTTCCCTGGGAATTTATTAAGCCTCTTTCTTCCCAAATTTTCCCAAATGTATGCACTATTCCAAAGGCATATTTGGAATCCGTATAGACGGTGCCGATTTTTCCTTCTAATAATTGTAAAGCTCTTAAAACTGCGTATAACTCGCATGCTTGAGCCGACCAACTGGGACTCAGGGGCCCTGATTCTATTACCTTAAATGTTTTTCCATTAATTATCGCATATCCTGATTTTCTTTTCCCCTCTATTACCCGGGAAGATCCATCTACAAAAAGTTTTTCCCCATCCTCTAGCTCTTCTTCCTCCAAATCTGGTCTAATTTTGGCTTGTTCTTCAATAGTGTGCAGGCAATCATGAGTTATCTCCTCTGACGGTTCCCCGTACAGAAATTGTGCTGGATTCTGTAAACCAGTAACTTCAAGTTCTAGTTTAGGTGAAGATATCAGGATACCCTCGTACTTCAGGAGCCTGGCATCAGTAATCCACTTTTCAGCTTTCTGTTGTAAAATTCCTCTAATATTGTGGGGTGATAATACTTTCAGTTCTCCCCCAAAGGTAACTTTGTGAGCCTCTTCCACTAGCAGAGCCGCAGCCACTATAGCTTGTAGGCAGATAGGCCATCCTCTGCTTACAGGGTCTAACAATTTAGAAAGGTATCCTACAGGCTTTTTCTTCCCTGCCCATTCTTGCACTAACACCCCATATGCTGTTCCTTCATCAACATTAATAAATAAATAAAATGGTTTCTTGACATCCGGTAAACTCAAAACAGGAGTGTTTACCAAATCCATTTTTAAAACTTCCAATTGTTCATCATCATCCTTAGACCATTTTAATAGGCCATCCTTAGATATCTCAGCATATAAAAATTTTACTTTCCTACTATAGCCTTCAATCCATTGTCTACAATATCCCAAAAGGCCCAGCAATTGTCTGATCTGTCTCTTAGTTTTTGGAGCCGGCAATGATAATATGCCCTGAACTCTTTCTGGGTCTAACTTCTTAGTTCCTTTACTCAATCTGTGCCCTAAATATTTCACTTCCTTTTCGACAAATTGCAGTTTTGATTTCGACACCTTTAATCCCTGTAAACTTAAAAAATTTAACAACCTAATACTCTCCTCCCTAACTGCCTCCTCATCGCTGCCGGCCAACAGTAAATCGTCCACATACTGGACAAGGGTCACCCCCCCACCTAATTCGTACCCCCTCAATATTTGTTCTAATGCCTGTCCAAACAAATTTGGAGACTCGGTGAACCCTTGAGGTAAAACGGTCCACCGTAATTGTTGTTTTCTGTAAGTGTCCGGGTCTTCCCATTCAAAAGCAAAATAATCCCTGCAATCTTTCTTTAAGGGGCATGCCCAGAAGGCATCCTTTAAATCAATTACACTATACCACTGATCATTGGGGCCCAGCTGGCTTAAAAGTGTATGAGGGTTTGCCACTACAGGGAATCTGGTAACCGTTCGTTTGTTAATTTCTCGTAAATCATGCACTAATCTGTATGTCCCATCAGGTTTCTTTACAGGTAAGATGGGGGTGTTAAAAGGGGACATGCAAGGTTCTAATATTCCTTTTTCAATTAACCTTTGAATCTCAGGTTTCAATCCCTGTCTCCCCTCCATCGGTAGGGGGTATTGTTTTATTCTCACTGGTATTTCTGGGTTTCTTATTGTCACTGAAAAAGGTTCAATATCCAATTTTCCAATGGTCTCCGGAGTGTACCATACCTCAGGGTTTATTTTCCCCTCATCAACTGTCCGTAAAGGACACAACTTAATTCTTAGTTCATTTTTTATGACTTCTAAGCCAATCCCTAATTCTATCATTAAATCTCTGCCCAATAAGTTATAGTCCGCCTCAGGCACTAACAGCAAGGACCCCACCCCAAATTTAGAATCACTTTCCAAAACCACATTTTTTATTACGGGAACCCCAAAAGGCTCTCCTTTTGCTCCAATAACTTCTACTTTCTCCGAGGATGTCCCACACCCCCGGGGCAATTTTTGAACAGTAGATCTTTCTGCTCCAGAGTCCACTAGGAACTCTATTTCTTATCGCTGGGGACCCACTTTTAATGCCAGCAACTCAAGTGCCAGCAACTCAAGCTCTTGCTGCTCCTCACCGGCCATTCCCAGCGCATCTACAGCACCACAGACATCGGGGCTCCGGGCTTTCCCTGACGAACAGGGCTTCGACGTTTACCACCAGCTGCACCTGGGCGCCCACTGAAAGTAAAACCCCGAAAAATCACGAACGTCGGACGATTGCTCCCACACAGAAAGTGCCAGCAACTCAAGCTCTTGCTGCTACTCACCGGACTTTGGCAGTGCATCTACAGCACCACAGACATCACGGCTCCGGGCTTTCCCTGACAAACAGGGCTTCGACATTTACCACCAGCTGCACCTGGGCGCCCACTGAAAAAAATAAACGAAAAATCATGAACATCGGACGATTGCTCCCACACCAAAAGTGCCAGCCAGTCAAGCTCTTGCTGCTCCTCACCGGCCATTGGCAGCGCATCTACAGCACCACAGACATCAGGGCTCTGGGCTTTCCCTGACGAACAGGGCTTCGACGTTTACCACCAGCTGAACCTGGGCGCCCACTGAAAAAAATAAACGAAAAATCACGAACATCGGACGATTGCTCCCACAGCGAAAGTGCCAGCCAGTCAAGCTCTTGCTGCTCCTCACCGGCCATTGGCAGCGCATGTACAGCACCACAGACATCGGGGCTCCGGGCTTTCCCTGACCAACAGGGCTTCGACGTTTACCACCAGCTGCACCTGGGCTCCCACTGAAAAGAACCCCGAAAAATCACAAACGTTGGACGATTGCTCCCACACCAAAAGTGCCAGCAACTCAAGCTCTTGCTGCTACTCACCGGACTTTGGCAGTGCATCTACAGCACCACAGACATCGGGGCTCCGGGCTTTCCCTGACCAACAGGGCTTCGACGTTTACCACCAGCTGAACCTGGGTGCCCACTGAAAAAAAACACAAAAAATCACAAACGTCGGACGATTGCTCCCACACCGAAATTGCCAGCCAGTCAAGCTGTAGGTGCTCCTCACCTTCCATTCCCAGCGCATCTACAGCACCACAGACATCGGGGCTCCGGGCGTTCCCTGACCAACAGGGCTTAGAAGTTTATTACCAGCTGAACCTAGGCGCCCACTGGAAAAAAAATCCCCAAATATCACGAACGTCGGACGATTGCTCTCACACCAAAAGTGCCAGCAACTCAAGCTCTTGCTACCCCTCACCGGCCATTCCCAGCGCATCTACAGCACCACAGACATCGGGGCTCCGGGCTTTCCCTGACGAACAGGACTTCGACGTTTACCACCAGCTGCACCTGGGCGCCCACTGAAATAAAACCCCGAAAAATCACGAACGTCGGACGATTGCTCCCACACCAAAAGTGCCAGCACCTAAAACTCTTGCTGCTCCTCACCGGACTTTGGCAGTGCATCTACAGCACCACAAACATCGGGGTTCTGCGCTTTCCCTGACCAACAGGGCTTCGACGTTTACCACCAGCTGAACCTGGGCGCCCGCTGAAAAAAATAAAAGAAAAATCACGAACGTCGGACGATTACTCCCACAGCAAAAGTGCCAGCCAGTCAAGCTCTTGCTACCCCTCACCGGCCATTCCCAGCGCATCTACAGCACCACAGACATCGGGGATCCGGGCTTTCCATGACCAACAGGGCTTAGACGTTTACCAGCAGCTGCACCTGGGCACCCACTGAAAAAAAACCTTGAAAAATCACGAAGATCGGACGATTTCTCCCACACCGAAAGTGCCAGCCAGTCAGGCTCTTGCTGCTAATCACCGCCCATTCCCAGCGCATCTACAGCACCACAGACATTTGGGCTCTGGACTTTCCCTGACTAACAGCACTTCGACGTTTACCACCAGCTGAACCTGGGCTCCCACTGAAATAAAACCCCGAAAAATCACGAACGTCGGACGATTGCTCCCACACCAAAAGTGCCAGCAACTCAAGCTCTTGCTGCTCCTCACCTCCCATTCCCAGCGCATCTACAGCACCACAGACATCGGGGCTCCGGGCTTTCCCTGACAAACAGGGCTTCGACATTTACCACCAGCTGCACCTGGGCGCCCACTGAAATAAAACCCCGAAAAATCACGAACATCGGACGATTGCTCCCACACCAAAAGTGCCAGCAACTTAAACTCTTGCTGCTACTCACCCGACTTTGGCAGTGCATCTACAGCACCACAGACATCGGGGTTCTGCGCTTTCCCTGACCAACAGGGCTTCGACGTTTACCACCAGCTGAACCTGGGCGCCCGCTGAAAAAAATAAAAGAAAAATCACGAACGTCGGACGATTCCTCCCACAGCAAAAGTGCCAGCCAGTCAAGCTCTTGCTGCTCCTCACCAGCCATTCCCAGCGCATCTACAGCGCCACAGACATCGCGGCTCCGGGCTTTCCCTGACCAACAGGGCTTCGACGTTTACCACCAGCTGCACCTGGTTGCCCACTGAAAAAAAAACCCTGAAAAATCAAAAACGTCGGACGATTGATCCCACACCGAAAGTGCCAGCCAGTCAAGCTCTTGCTGTTCCTCACCGGCCATTGGCAGCGCATCTACAGCACCACAGACATCGGGGCTCCGGGCTTTCCCTGACCAACAGGGCTTCGACTTTTACCATCAGCTGCACCTGGGCGCCCACTGAAAAGAACCCCGAAAAATCACGAACATCGGACGATTGCTCCCACACCGAAAATGCCAGCAACTCAAGCTCTTGCTGCTCCTCACCGGCCACTGGAAGCGCATCTACAGCACCACAGACATCGCGGCTCCGGGCTTTCCCTGACGAACCGGGCTTCGACATTTACCACCAGCTGCACCTGGGTGCCCACTGAAAAAAAAACCCCGAAAAATCACGAACGTCGGACGATTGCTCCCACACCAAAAGTGCCAGCCAGTCAAGCTCATGCTGCTTCCAACCAGCCATTCCCAGCGCATCTACAGCGCCACAGACATCGGGGCTCCGGGCTTTCCCTGACGAACCGGGCTTCGACATTTACCACCAGCTGCACCTGGGTGCCCACTGAAAAAAAAACCCCGAAAAATCACGAACGTCGGACGATTGCTCCCACACCAAAAGTGCCAGCCAGTCAAGCTCTTGCTGCTCCTCACCGGAATTTGGCAGCCCATCTACAGCACCACAGACATCGGGGCTCCGGGCTTTCCCTGACCAACAGGGCTTCGAAGTTTACCACCCGCTGCACATGGGCGCCCACTAAAAAAAATAAACGAAATATCACGAACATCAGAGTATTCCTGCCACACCTTAAATGCCAGCCAGTCAAGCTCATGCTGCTTCTCACCAGCCATTCCCAGCGCATCTACAGCACCACAGACATCGGGGCTCCGGGCTTTCCCTGACCAACAGGGCTTCGAAGTTTACCACCAGCTGCACCTGGGCGCCAACTGAAATAAAACCCCGAAAAATCACGAACGTCGGACAATTGCTCCCACACCAAAAGTGCCAGCCAGTCAAGCTCTTGCTGCTCCTCACCGCCCATTCCCAGCGCATCTACAGCACCACAGACATCAGGGCTCTGGAATTTCCCTGACGAACAGGGCTTCGACGTTTACCACCCGCTGCACCTGGGCTCCCACTGAAAAGAACCCCCGAAAAATCACGAACATCGGACGATTGCTCCCACACCAAAAGTGCCAGCCAGTCAAGCTCTTGCTGCTCCTCCCCGGCCATTGGCAGCGCATCTACAGCACCACAGATATCGGGGCTCCGAGCTTTCCCTGACCAAGAGGGCTTCGACGTTTACCACCAGCTGAACCTGGGCGCCCAGTGAATAAAAATCCCCAAAAATCACAAACGTCCGACGATTGCTCCCACACCCAACGTGCCAGACAGTCAAGCTCTTGCTGCTCCTCACCAGCCATTCCCAGCGCATCTACAGCACCACAGACATCGGGGCTCCGGGCTTTCCCTGACCAACAGGGCTTCAACATTTACCACCAGCTGCACCTGGGCGCCCACTGAAATAAAACCCCGAAAAATCACGAACGTCGGACGATTGCACCCACACAGAAAGTGCCAGCCAGTCAAGCTCATGCTGCTCCTCACCTCCCATTCCCAGCGCATCTACAGCACCACAGACATCGGGGCTCCGGGCTTTCCCTGACGAACAGGGCTTCGACGTTTACCACCAGCTGAACCTGGGCGCCCACTGAAAGTAAAACCCCGAAAAATCACAAACGTCCGACGATTGCTCCCACACCCAACGTGCCAGACAGTCAAGCTCTTGCTGCTCCTCACCAGCCATTGCCAGCACATCTACAGCACCACAGACATCGGGGCTCCGGGCTTTCCCTGACCAACAGGGCTTCGACGTTTACCACCAGCTGCACCTGGGCTCCCACTGAAATAAAACCCCGAAAAATCACGAACATCGGACGATTGCTCCCACACCGAAAGTGCCAGCAACTCAAACTCTTGCTGCTCCTCATCGGAGTTTGGCAGTGCATCTACAGCACCACAGATATCGGGGTTCTGCGCTTTCCCTGACCAACAGGGCTTCGACGTTTACCACCAGCTGAACCTGGGCGCCCGCTGAAAAAAATAAAAGAAAAATCACGAACGTCGGACGATTGCTCCCACAGCAAAAGTGCCAGCCAGTCAAGCTCTTGCTGCTCCTCCCCGGCCACTGGCAGCGCATCTACAGCACCACAGACATCGGGGCTCCGAGCTTTCCCTGACCAACAGGGCTTCGACGTTTACCACCAGCTGCACCTGGGCGCCCACTGAAATAAAACCCCGAAAAATCACAAACGTCGGACGATTCCTCCCCCACAGAAAGTGCCAGCAACTCAAGCTCTTGCTGTTCCTCACCGGACTTTGGCAGTGCATCTACAGCACCACAGACATCGTGGCTCCGGGCTTTCCCTGACGAACAGGCCTTTGATATTTACCACCAGCTGCACCTGGTTGCCCAGTGAAAATAAACCCTGAAAAATGACGAACGTCGGACGATTGCTCCCACACCAAAAGTGCCAGCCAGTCAAGCTCATGGTGCTCCTCACCGGACAGTGGCAGTGCATCTACAGCACCACAGACATCCGGGCTCCGGGCATTCCCTGACGAACAGGGCTTCGACGTTTACCACTCGCTGCACCTGGGCTCCCACTGAAAAGAACACCGAAAAATCACGAACGTCGGACGATTGCTCTCACACCAAAAGTGCCAGACAGTCAAGCTCTAGCTGCTGAACACCGGCCATTCCCAGCGCATCTACAGCACGACAGACATCGGGGCTCCGGGCTTTCCCTGACGAACAGGGCTTCGACGTTTACCACCAGCTGCACCTGGGCGCCCACTGGAAAAAATAAACGAAATATCACGAACATCAGACGAGTGCTCCCACACCGAAAGTGCCAGCAACTCAAGCTCTTGCTGCTTCTCACCAGCAATTCCCAGCGCATCTACAGCACCACAGACATCGGGGCTCCGGGCTTTCCCTGACCAACAGGGCTTCGACGTTTACCACCCGCTGCAGCTGGGCGCCCACTGAAATAAAACCCCGAAAAATCATGAACGTCGGACGATTGCTCCCACAACAAAAGTGCCAGCCAGTCAAGCTCTTGCTGCGACTCACCTCCCATTCCCAGCGCATCTACCGCACCACAGACATCGGGGCTCCGGGCTTTCCCTGACCAACAGGGCTTCGACGTTTACCACCAGCTGCACCTGGGCGCCCACTGAAATAAAACCCCGAAAAATCACGAACGTCGGACGATTCCTCCCACACCGAAAGTGCCAGCAACTCAAGCTCTTTCTGCTCCTCACCGGCCATTCCCAGCGCATCTACAGCACCACAGACATCGGGGCTCCGGGCTTTCCCTGACCAACAGGGCTTCGAAGTTTACCACCAGCTGCACCTGGGCGCCCACTGAAAAAAAATCCCGAAAAATCACGAACGTCGGACGATTCCTCCCACACCGAAAGTGCCAGCAACTCAAGCTCTTGCTGCTACTCACCGGACTTTGGCAGTGCATCTACAGCACCACAGACATCGGGGTTCTGCGCTTTCTTTGACCAACAGGGCTTCGACGTTTACCACCAGCTGAACCTGGGCACCCGCTGAGAAAAATAAAAGAAAAATCACGAACATCGGACGATTGTTCCCATAGCAAAAGTGCCAGCCAGTCAAGCTCTTGCTGCTCCTCACCGGCCATTCCCAGCCCATCTACAGCACCACAGACATCGGGGCTCCGGGCTTTCCCTGACCAACAGGGCTTCGACGTTTACCACCAGCTGCACCTGATTGCCCACTGAAAAAAAACCCTGAAAAATCACGAACGTCGGACGATTGCTCCCACACCAAAAGTGCCAGCAACTCAAGCTCTTGCTACCCCTCACCGGCCATTCCCAGCGCATCTACAGCACCACAGACATCGGGGCTCCGGGCTTTCCCTGACCAACAGGGCTTCGACGTTTACCACCAGTTGCACCTGGGCACCCACTGAAAAAAAAAAACCCCCAAAATCACAAACATCAGACGATTGCTCCCACACCGAAAGTGCCAGCCAGTCAAGCTCTTTGTGCTCCTCACCGGTCATTGGCGGCGCATCTACAGCACCACAGACATCGGGGCTCCGGGCTTTCCCTGACCAACAGGGCTTCGACGTTTACCACCAGCTGCACCTGGGCGCCCACTGAAAAAACTAAAAGAAAAATCACGAACATCGGACGATTGCTCCCACACCGAAAGTGCCAGCCAGTCAAGCTCTTGCTGCTCCTCACCGGCCATTCCCAGTGCATCTACAGCACCACAGACATCGGGGCTCCGGGCTTTCCCTGACCAACAGGGCTTCGACATTTACCACCAGCTGCACCTGGGCGCCCACTGGAAAAAACCCCCGAAAAATCACGAACATCTAACGATTGCTCCCACACCGAAAGTGCCAGCCAGTCAAGCTCTTGCTGCTCCTCACCGGCCATTGGCAGCGCATCTACAGCACCACAGACATCGGGGCTCCGGGCGTTCCCTGACCAACAGGGCTTCGACGTTTACCACCCGCTGCACCTGGGTGCCCACTGAAAAAAACCCCGAAAAATCACGAACGTCGGACGATTGCTCCCACACCAGAAGTGCCAGCCAGTCAAGCTCTTGCTGCTCCTCACCGCCCATTCCCAGCGCATCTACAGCACCAAAGACATCGCGGCTCTGGGCTTTCCCTGTCGAACCGGGCTTCGACATTTACCACCAGCTGCACCTGGGTGCCCCCTGAAAAAAAAAACCCAGAAATCACAAATGTCGGACGATTCCTGCCACACCTTAAATGCCAGCCTGTCAAGCTCTTGCTGCTACTCACCGGCCATTCCCAGCGCATCTACAGCACCACAGACACCGGGGCTCCGGGCTTTCCCTGACCAACAGGGCTTCGACATTTACCACCAGCTGCACCTAGTTGCCCACTGAAAAAAAACCCTGAAAAATGACTAACGTCGGACTATTGCTCCCACACCAAAAGTGCCAGCCTGTCAAGCTCTTGCTGCTCCTCACCGGACAGTGGCAGTGCATCTACAGCACCACAGACATCGGGGCTCCGGGCTTTCCCTGACCAACAGGGCTTAGAAGTTTACCACCAGCTGAACCTGGGCGCCCACTGAAATAAAACCCCGAAAAATCACGAACATCGGACGATTGCTCCCACACCCAAAGTGCCAGCCAGTCAAGCTCTTGCTGCTCCTCACCGCCCATTCCCAGCGCATCTACAGCACCACAGACATCGGGGCTCCGGGCTTTCCCTGACCAACAGGGCTTGGACGTTTACCACCAGCTGCACCTGGGCGCCCACTGAAAAAAACCCCGAAAAATCACAAACGTCGGACTACTGATCCCACACTGAAAGTGCCAGCCAGTCAAGCTCTTGCTGCTCCTCACCGGCCATTCCCAGCGCATCTACAGCACCACAGACATCGGGGCTCCGGGCTTTCCCTGACCAACAGGGCTTCGACGTTTACCACCAGCTGCACCTAGTTGGCCACTGAAAAAAAACCCTGAAAAATCAAAAACGTCGGACGATTGATCCCACACTGAAAGTGCCAGCCAGTCAAGCTCTTGCTGCTCCTCACCGGCCATTGGAGGCGCATCTACAGCACCACAGACATCGGGGCTCCGGGCTTTCCCTGACCAACAGGGCTTCGACGTTTACCACCAGCTGAACCTGGGCGCCCACTGAAAGTAAAACCCCAAAGAATCACGAACGTCGGACGATTGCTCCCACACCGAAAGTGCCAGCAACTCAAGCTCCTGCTGCTCCTCACCGGCCATTCCCAGCGCATCTACAGCACCACAGACATCGGGGCTCCGGGCTTTCCCTGACCAACTGGGCTTCGACGTTTACCACCCGCTGCACCTGGGCGCCCACTGAAAAAAATAAACGAAAAATCACAAACGTCGGACGATTGCTCCCACACCGAAAGTGCCAGCCAGTCAAGCTCTTGCTGCTCCTCACCGGCCATTCCCAGCGCATCTACAGCACCACAGACATCGGGGCTCCGGGCTTTCCCTGACCAACAGGGCTTCGACATTTACCACCAGCTGCACCTGGGCGCCCACTGAAATAAAACCCCGAAAAATCACAAACGTCGGACGATTGCTCCCACAACGAAAGTGCCAGCCTGTCAAGGTCTTGCTGCTCCTCACCGCCCATTGGCAGCGCATCTACAGCACCACAGACATCGGGGCTCCGGGCTTTCCCTGACCAACAGGGCTTCGACATTTACCACCAGCTGCACCTGGGCGCCCACTGAAAGTAAAACCCCGAAGAATCACGAACGTCGGACGATTGCTCCCACACCCAAAGTGCCAGCAACTCAAGCTCTTGCTGGTACTCACCGGACTTTGGCAGTGCATCTACAGCACCACAGACATCGGGGCTCCGGGCTTTCCCTGAACAACAGGGCTTCAACGTTTACCACCAGCTGCACCTGGGCGCCCACTGAAAAAAATAAACGAAAAATCACGAACATCGCACGATTGCTCCCACAACGAAAGTGCCAGCAAATCAAGCTCTTGCTGCTCCTCACCGGCCATTCCCAGCGCATCTACAGCACCACAGACATCGCGGCTCCGGGCTTTCCCTGAACAACAGGGCTTCGACATTTACCACCAGCTGCACCTGGTTACACACTGAAAAAAAACCCTGAAAAATCACAAACGTCGGACGATTGCTCCCACACCGAAAGTGCCAGCAACTCAAGCTCTTGCTGCTCCTCACCGGCCATTGGCAGCGCAACTACAGCACCACAGACATCGGGGCTCCGGGATTTCCCTGACCAACAGGGCTTCGACATTTACCACCAGCTGCACCTGGGCACCCACTGAAATAAAACCCCCAAAAATCACGAACGTCGGACGATTGCTCCCACACCCAAAGTGCCAGCCAGTCAAGCTCTTGCTGCTCCTCACCGGCCATTCCCAGCGCATCTACAGCACCACAGACATCGGGGCTCCGGGCTTTCCCTGACCAACAGGGCTTCGACGTTTACCACCCGCTGCACCTGGGCGCCCACTGAAAAAAATAAACGAAAAATCACAAACGTCGGACGATTGCTCCCACACCGAAAGTGCCAGCCAGTCAAGCTCTTGCTGCTCCTCACCGGCCATTGCCAGCCCATCTACAGCACCACAGACATCGGGGCTCCGGGCTTTCCCTGACCAACAGGGCTTCGACATTTACCACCAGCTGCACCTGGGCGCCCACTGAAATAAAACCCCGAAAAATCACGAACGTCGGACGATTGCTCCCACACCGAAAGTGCCAGCCAGTCAAGCTCTTGCTGCTCCTCACCGCCCATTGGCAGCGCATCTACAGCACCACAGACATCGGGGCTCCGGGCTTTCCCTGACCAACAGGGCTTCGACATTTACCACCAGCTGCACCTGGGCGCCCACTGAAAGTAAAACCCCGAAGAATCACGAACGTCGGACGATTGCTCGCACACCGAAAGTGCCAGCCAGTCAAGCTCTTGCTGCTCCTTACCGGCCATTGCCAGCCCATCTACAGCACCACAGACATCGGGGCTCCGGGCATTCCCTGACCAACAGGGCTTCGACATTTACCATCAGCTGCACCTGGGCGCCCACTGAAAAAAATAAACGAAAAATCATGAACATCGGACGATTGCTCCCACACCGAAAGTGCCAGCCAGTCAAGCTCTTGCTGCGACTCACCTCCCATTCCCAGCGCATCTACAGCACCACAGACATCGGGGCTCCGGGCTTTCCCTGACCAACAGGGCTTCGACGTTTACCACCAGCTGAACCTGGGCGCCCACTGAAATAAAACCCCCAAAAATCACGAACGTCGGACGATTGCTCCCACACCGAAAGTGCCAGCCAGTCAAGCTCTTGCTGCTCCTCACCGGACTTTGGCAGTGCATCTACAGCACCACAGACATCGGGGCTCCGGGCTTTCCCTGACCAACAGGGCTTCGACGTTTACCACCAGCTGAACCTGGGCGCCCACTGAAAAAAAACCCTGAAAAATGACGAACGTCGGATCATTGCTCCCACACCAAAAGTGCCAGACAGTCAAGCTCTAGCTGCTGAACACCGGCCATTCCCAGCGCATCTACAGCACCACAGACATCGGGGCTCCGGGCTTTCCCTGACCAACAGGGCTTCGACATTTACCACCAGCTGCACCTGGGCGCCCACTGAAATAAAACCCCCAAAAATCACGAACGTCGGACGATTCCTCCCACACCGAAAGTGCCAGCCAGTCAAGCTCTTGCTGCTCCTCACCGGACTTTGGCAGTGCATCTACAGCACCACAGACATCGGGGCTCTGGGCTTTCCCTCACCAACAGGGCTTCGACGTTTACCACCAGCTGCACCTGGGCGCCCACTGAAAAAAAACCCCGAATAATCACAAACATCGGACGATTGCTCCCACACCAAAAGTGCCAGACAGTCAACCTCTTGCTGCTCCTCACCGGCCATTGGCAGCGCATCTACAGCACCACAGACATCGGGGCTCCGGGCGTTCCCTGACCAACAGGGCTTCGACGTTTACCACCAGCTGCACCTGGGTGCCCACTGAAAAAAACCCCGAAAAATCACGAACGTCGGACGATTGCTCCCACACCAGAAGTGCCAGCCAGTCAAGCTCTTGCTGCTCCTCACCGGCCATTGGCAGCGCATCTACAGCACCACAGACATCGCGGCTCTGGGCTTTCCCTGACCAACAGGCCTTCGACATTTACCACCAGCTGCACCTAGTTGGCCACTGAAAAAAAACCCTGAAAAATCAAAAACGTCGGACAATTGATCCAACACCGAAAGTGCCAGCCAGTCAAGCTCTTGCTGCTCCTCACCGGACATTGGCAGTGCATCTACAGCACCACAGACATCGGAGCTCCGGGCTTTCCCTGACCAACAGGGCTTCGACGTTTACCACTCGCTGCACCTGGGATCCCACTGAAAAGAACCCCGAAAAATCACGAACGTCGGACGATTGCTCCCACACCGAAAGTGCCAGCAACACAAGCTCTTTCTGCTCCTCACCGGCCATTCCCAGCGCATCTACAGCACCACAGACATCGCGGCTCCGGGCTTTCCCTGACCAACAGGGCTTCGACGTTTACCACCAGCTGAACCTGGGCGCCCACTGGAAAAAAAACCCGAAAAATCACGAACGTCGGACGATTGTTCCCACATTGAAAGTGCCAGCCAGTCAAGCTCTTGCTGCTCCTCACCGGCCATTCCCAGCGCATCTACAGCACCACAGATATCGGGGTTCTGCGCTTTCCCTGACCAACAGGGCTTCGACGTTTACCACCAGCTGAACCTGGGCGCCCGCTGAAAAAAATAAAAGAAAAATCACGAACATCGGACGATTGCTCCCACACCGAAAGTGCCAG
Organism: Chlamydotis macqueenii; assembly: GCF_036417535.1. Classification (NCBI taxonomy): domain Eukaryota; kingdom Metazoa; phylum Chordata; class Aves; order Otidiformes; family Otididae; genus Chlamydotis; species Chlamydotis macqueenii. The sequence continues at coordinate 70,450 of NW_028239235.1, forward strand.
CCAGTCAAGCTCTTGCTGCTCCTCACCGGACTTTGGCAGCGCATCTACAGCACCACAGACATCGGGGCTCCGGGCTTTCCCTGACCAACAGGGCTTCGATGTTTACCACCAGCTGCACCTGGGCGCCCACTGAAATAAAACCCCGAAAAATCACGAACGTCGGACGATTGCTCCCACACTGAAAGTGCCAGCCAGTCAAGCTCTTGCTGGTCCTCACCGGCCATTCCCAGCGCATCTACAGCACCACAGACATCGGCGCTCCGGGCTTTCCCTGACCAACAGGGCTTCGACATTTACCACCAGCTGAACCTGGGCTCCCACTGAAATAAAACCCCCAAAAATCACGAACGTCGGACGATTGCTCCCACACCGAAAGTGCCAGCCAGTCAAGCTCTTGCTGCTCCTCACCGGACTTTGGCAGTGCATCTACAGCACCACAGACATCGGGGCTCCGGGCTTTCCCTGACCAACAGGGCTTCGACATTTACCACCAGCTGAACCTGGGCGCCCACTGAAATAAAACCCCGAAAAATCACGAACGTCGGACGATTCCTCCCACACCGAAAGTGCCAGCAACTCAAGCTCTTGCTCCTACTCACCGGACTTTGGCAGCGCATCTACAGCACCACAGATATCGGGGCTCCGGGCTTTCCCTGACCAACAGGGCTTCGACGTTTACCACCAGCTGCACCTGGGCGCCCACTGAAAAAAAACCCCGAAAAATCACGAACGTCGGACGATTGTTCCCACACCGAAAGTGCCAGCAACACAAGCTCTTGCTGCTCCTCACCGGCCATTCCCAGCGCATCTACAGCACCACAGACATCGGGGCTCCGGGCTTTCCCTGACCAACAGGCCTTCGACATTTACCACCAGCTGCACCTGGTTACCCACTGAAAAAAAACCCTGAAAAATCAAAAACGTCGGACGATTGCTCCCACACCGAAAGTGCCAGCAACTCAAGCTCTTGCTGCTCCTCACCGGCCACTGGCAGCGCATCTACAGCACCACAGACATCGGGGCTCCGGGATTTCCCTGACCAACAGGCCTTCGACATTTACCACCAGCTGCACCTGGGCGCCCACTGAAATAAAACCCCGAAAAATCACGAACGTCGGACGATTGCTCCCACACTGAAAGTGCCAGCAACTCAAGCTCTTGCTGCTACTCACCGGCCATTCCCAGCGCATCTACAGCACCACAGACATCGGGGCTCCGGGCTTTCCCTGACCAACTGGGCTTCGACGTTTACAACCAGCTGAACCTGGGCGCCCACTGAAATAAAACCCCCAAAAATCACGAACGTCGGACGATTGCTCCCACACCAAAAGTGCCAGCCAGTCAAGCTCTTGCTGCTCCTCACCGGACTTTGGCAGCGCATCTACAGCACCACAGACATCGGGGCTCCGGGCTTTCCCTGACCAACAGGGCTTCGACGTTTACCACCAGCTGCACCTGGGCTCCCACTGAAAAAACACTCCGAATAATCACAAACATCGGACTATTGCTCCCACACCAAAAGTGCCAGACAGTCAACCTCTTGCTGCTCCTCACCGGCCATTGGCAGCGCATCTACAGCACCACAGACATCGGGGCTCCGGGCTTTCCCTGACCAACAGGGCTTCGACGTTTACCACCAGCTGCACCTGGGCGCCCACTGAAAAAAATAAACTAAAAATCACGAACATCGGACGATTGCTCCCACACCGAAAGTGCCAGCCAGTCAAGCTCTTGCTGCTCCTCACCGGCCATTCCCAGCGCATCTACAGCACCACAGACATCGGGGCTCCGGGATTTCCCTGACCAACAGGGCTTCGACATTTACCACCAGCTGCACCTGGGCGCCCACTGAAATAAAACCCCGAAAAATCACGAACGTCGGACGATTGCTCCCACACCGAAAGTGCCAGCAACTCAAGCTCTTGCTGTTCCTCACCGGCCATTCCCAGCGCATCTACAGCACCACAGACATCGGGGCTCCGGGCTTTCCCTGACCAACAGGGCTTCGACGTTTACCACCAGCTGCACCTGGGCGCCCACTGAAAAAAAACCCCGAAAAATCACGAACATCGCACGATTGCTCCCACACCGAAAGTGCCAGCCAGTCAAGCTCTTGCTGCTCCTCACCGGCCATTCCCAGCGCATCTACAGCACCACAGACATCGGGTCTCTGGGCTTTCCCTGACCAACAGGGCTTCGACATTTACCACCAGCTGCACCTGGTTACCCACTGAAAAAAAACCCTGAAAAATCACAAATGTCGGACGATTCCTGCCACACCTTAAATGCCAGCCTGTCAAGCTCTTGCTGCTACTCACCGGCCATTCCCAGCTCATCTACAGCACCACAGACATCGCGGCTCCGGGCTTTCCCTGACCAACAGGGCTTCGACGTTTACCACCCGCTGCACCTGGGCGCCCACTGAAAAAAATAAACGAAAAATCACAAACGTCGGACGATTGCTCCCACACCGAAAGTGCCAGCCAGTCAAGCTCTTGCTGCTCCTCACCGGCCATTGGCAGCGCATCTACAGCACCACAGACATCGCGGCTCCGGGCTTTCCCTGACCAACAGGGCTTCGACATTTACCACCAGCTGCACCTGGGAGCCCACTGAAATAAAACCCCGAAAAATCACGAACGTCGGACGATTGCTCCCACAACGAAAGTGCCAGCCTGTCAAGGTCTTGCTGCTCCTCACCGGCCATTGGCAGCGCATCTACAGCACCACAGACATCGGGGCTCCGGGCTTTCCCTGACCAACTGGGCTTCGACGTTTACCACTCGCTGCACCTGGGCTCCCACTGAAAAGAACCCCGAAAAATCACGAACGTCGGACGATTGCTCCCACACCGAAAGTGCCAGCAACACAAGCTCTTGCTGCTCCTCACCTCCCATTCCCAGCGCATCTACAGCACCACAGACATCGGGGCTCCGGGCTTTCCCTGACGAACAGGGCTTCGACGTTTACCACCAGCTGAACCTGGGCGCCCACTGGAAAAAAAACCCGAAAAATCACGAACGTCGGACGAATGTTCCCACGTTGAAAGTGCCAGCCAGTCAAGCTCTTGCTGCTCCTCACCGGCCATTGGCAGCGCATCTACAGCACCACAGACATCGCTACTCCGGGCTTTCCCTGACCATCAGGGCTTCGACGTTTACCACCAGCTGAACCTGGGCCCCCACTGAAATAAAACCCCGAAAAATCACGAACGTCGGACGATTGCTCCCACAACGAAAGTGCCAGCAACTCAAGCTCTTGCTGCTACTCACCGGACCTTGGCAGCGCATCTACAGCACCACAGACATCGGGGCTCCGGGCTTTCCCTGACCAACAGGGCTTCGACGTTTACCACCAGCTGAACCTGGGCGCCCACTGAAAGTAAAACCCCGAAAAATCACGAACGTCGGACGATTGCTCCCACACCGAAAGTGCCAGCCAGTCAAGCTCTTGCTGCTCCTCACCGGCCATTGGCAGCGCATCTACAGCACCACAGACATCGGGGCTCCGGGCTTTCCCTGACCAACAGGGCTTCGACGTTTACCACCAGCTGCACCTGGGCGCCCACTGAAATAAAACTCCGAAAAATCACGAACGTCGGACGATTGCTCCCACAACGAAAGTGCCAGCAACTCAAGGTCCTGCTGCTACTCACCGGACTTTGGCAGCGCATCTACAGCACCACAGACATCGCGGCTCCGGGCTTTCCCTGACCAACAGGGCTTCGACGTTTACCACCCGCTGAACCTGGGCGCCCACTGAAAAAAATTAAAGAAAAATCACGAACGTCGGACGATTGCTCCCACAGCAAAAGTGCCAGCCAATGAAGCTCTTGCTGCTCCTCACCGGCCATTCCCAGCGCATCTACAGCACCACAGACATCGGGGCTCCGGGCTTTCCCTGACCAACAGGGCTTCGACATTTACCACCAGCTGCACCTGGTTACCCACTGAAAAAAAACCTTGAAAAATCAAAAACGTCGGACGATTGCTCCCACACTGAAAGTGTGGGCAACTCAAGCTCTTGCTGCTCCTCACCGGCTATTGGCAGCGCATCTACAGCACCACAGACATCGGGGCTGTGGGCTTTCCCTGACCAACAGGGCTTCGACGTTTACCACCAGCTGCACCTGTGCGCCCACTGAAAGTAAAACCCTGAAAAATCACGAACGTCGGACGATTGCTCCCACACCGAAAGTGCCAGCCAGTCAAGCTCTAGCTGCTGAACACCGGCCATTCCCAGCGCATCTACAGCACCACAGACATCGGGGCTCCGGGCTTTCCCTGACCATCAGGGCTTCGACATTTACCACCAGCTGCACCTCGGCTCCCACTGAAAAGAACCCCGAAAAATCACGAACGTCGGACGATTGCTCCCACACCAAAAGTGCCAGACAGTCAAGCTCTAGCTGCTGAACACCGGCCATTCCCAGCGCATCTACAGCACCACAGACATCGGGGCTCCGGGCTTTCCCTGACCAACAGGGCTTAGAAGTTTACCACCAGCTGAACCTGGGCGCCCACTGAAATAAAACCCCGAAAAATCACGAACGTCGGACGATTCCTCCCTCACCGAAAGTGCCAGCAACTCAAGCTCTTGCTGCTACTCACCGGACTTTGGCAGTGCATCTACAGCACCACAGACATCGGGGTTCTGCGCTTTCCCTGAACAACAGGGCTTCAACGTTTACCACCAGCTGAACCTGGGCGCCCACTGAAAAAAATAAACGAAAAATCACGAACATCGCACGTTTGCTCCCACACCGAAAGTGCCAGCCAGTCAAGCTCTTGCTGCTCCTCACCGGCCATTCCCAGCGCATCTACAGCACCACAGACATCGGGGCTCCGGGCTTTCCCTGACCAACAGGCCTTCGACGTTTACCACTCGCTGAACCTGGGCTCCCACTGAAAAGAACCCCGAAAAATCACGAACGTCGGACGATTGCTCCCACACCAAAAGTGCCAGCCAGTCAACCTCTTGCTGCTCCTCACCGGCCATTGGCAGCGCATCTACAGCACCACAGACATCGGGGCTCCGGGCTTTCCCTGACCAACAGGGCTTCGACGTTTACCACCAGCTGAACCTGGGAGCCCAGTGAAATAAAACCCCGAAAAATCACGAACGTCGGACGATTCCTCCCACACCGAAAGTGCCAGCAACTCAAGCTCTTGCTGCTCCTCACCGGCCATTCCCAGCGCATCTACAGCACCACAGACATCGGGGCTCTGGGCTTTCCCTGACCAACAGGCCTTCGACGTTTACCACCAGCTGCACCTGGGCTCCCACTGAAAAGAACCCCGAAAAATCACGAACGTCGGACGATTGCTCCCACACCAAAAGTGCCAGACAGTCAAGCTCTAGCTGCTGAACACCGGCCATTCCCAGCGCATCTACAGCACCACAGACATCGGGGCTCCGGGCTTTCCCTGACCAACAGGGCTTCGACGTTTACCACTAGCTGAACCTGGGCGCCCACTGAAAAAAATAAACTAAAAATCACGAACATCGGACGATTGCTCCCACACCGAAAGTGCCAGCAACTCAAGCTCTTGCTGTTCCTCACCGGCCATTCCCAGCGCATCTACAGCACCACAGACATCGGGGCTCCGGGCTTTCCCTGACCAACAGGGCTTCGACGTTTACCACCAGCTGCACCTGGGCGCCCACTGAAAAAAAACCCCGAAAAATCACGAACATCGCACGATTGCTCCCACACCGAAAGTGCCAGCCAGTCAAGCTCTTGCTGCTCCTCACCGGCCATTCCCAGCGCATCTACAGCACCACAGACATCGGGTCTCTGGGCTTTCCCTGACCAACAGGGCTTCGACATTTACCACCAGCTGCACCTGGTTACCCACTGAATAAAAACCCTGAAAAATCAAAAACGTCGGACGATTGCTCCCACACCAAAAGTGCCAGCAACTCAAGCTCTTGCTGCTCCTCACCGCCCATTCCCAGCGCATCTACAGCACCACAGACATCGCGGCTCTGGGCTTTCCCTGACGAACGGGGCTTGGACATTTACCACCAGCTGCACCTGGTTACCCACTGAAAAAAAACCCTGAAAAATCACAAATGTCGGACGATTCCTGCCACACCTTAAATGCCAGCCTGTCAAGCTCTTGCTGCTACTCACCGGCCATTCCCAGCTCATCTACAGCACCACAGACATCGCGGCTCCGGGCTTTCCCTGACCAACAGGGCTTCGACGTTTACCACCCGCTGCACCTGGGCGCCCACTGAAAAAAATAAACGAAAAATCACAAACGTCGGACGATTGCTCCCACACCGAAAGTGCCAGCCAGTCAAGCTCTTGCTGCTCCTCACCGGCCATTGGCAGCGCATCTACAGCACCACAGACATCGCGGCTCCGGGCTTTCCCTGACCAACAGGGCTTCGACATTTACCACCAGCTGCACCTGGGAGCCCACTGAAATAAAACCCCGAAAAATCACGAACGTCGGACGATTGCTCCCACAACGAAAGTGCCAGCCTGTCAAGGTCTTGCTGCTCCTCACCGGCCATTGGCAGCGCATCTACAGCACCACAGACATCGGGGCTCCGGGCTTTCCCTGACCAACTGGGCTTCGACGTTTACCACTCGCTGCACCTGGGCTCCCACTGAAAAGAACCCCGAAAAATCACGAACGTCGGACGATAGCTCCCACACCGAAAGTGCCAGCAACACAAGCTCTTGCTGCTCCTCACCTCCCATTCCCAGCGCATCTACAGCACCACAGACATCGGGGCTCCGGGCTTTCCCTGACGAACAGGGCTTCGACGTTTACCACCAGCTGAACCTGGGCGCCCACTGGAAAAAAAACCCGAAAAATCACGAACGTCGGACGAATGTTCCCACATTGAAAGTGCCAGCCAGTCAAGCTCTTGCTGCTCCTCACCGGCCATTGGCAGCGCATCTACAGCACCACAGACATCGCTACTCCGGGCTTTCCCTGACCATCAGGGCTTCGACGTTTACCACCAGCTGAACCTGGGCCCCCACTGAAATAAAACCCCGAAAAATCACGAACGTCGGACGATTGCTCCCACAACGAAAGTGCCAGCAACTCAAGCTCTTGCTGCTACTCACCGGACCTTGGCAGCGCATCTACAGCACCACAGACATCGGGGCTCCGGGCTTTCCCTGACCAACAGGGCTTCGACGTTTACCACCAGCTGAACCTGGGCGCCCACTGAAAGTAAAACCCCGAAAAATCACGAACGTCGGACGATTGCTCCCACACCGAAAGTGCCAGCCAGTCAAGCTCTTGCTGCTCCTCACCGGCCATTGGCAGCGCATCTACAGCACCACAGACATCGGGGCTCCGGGCTTTCCCTGACCAACAGGGCTTCGACGTTTACCACCAGCTGAACCTGGGCGCCCACTGAAAGTAAAACCCCGAAAAATCACGAACATCGGACGATTGCTCCCACACCGAAAGTGCCAGCAACACAAGCTCTTGCTGCTCCTCACCGGCCATTCCCAGCGCATCTACAGCACCACAGACATCGGGGCTCCGGGCTTTCCCTGACCAACAGGGCTTCGACGTTTACCACCAGCTGCACCTGGGCGCCCACTGAAAAAAATAAACGAAAAATCATGAACATCGGACGATTGCTCCCACAACGAAAGTGCCAGCAACTCAAGCTCTTGCTGCTACTCACCGCCCATTGGCAGGGCATCTACAGCACCACAGACATCGGCGCTCCGAGCTTTCCCTGACCAACAGGGCTTCAACGTTTACCACCAGCTGCACCTGGGCGCCCACTGAAATAAAACCCCGAAAAATCACAAACGTCGGACGATTGCTCCCACAACGAAAGTGCCAGCCAGTCAAGCTCTTGCTGATCCTCCCCGGACACTCCCAGTGCATCTACAGCACCACAGACATCGGGGCTCCGAGCTTTCCCTGACCAACAGGGCTTCAACGTTTACCACCAGCTGCACCTGGGCGCCCACTGAAAAAAACCCCAAAAATCACGAACGTCGGACGATTGCACCCACACCGAAAGTGCCAGACAGTCAAGCTCTTGCTGCTCCTCACCGGCCATTGGCAGCGCATCTACAGCACCACAGACATCGGGGCTCCGGGCTTTCCCTGACCAACAGGGCTTCGACATTTACCACCAGCTGCACCTGGGCGCCCACTGAAATAAAACTCCGAAAAATCACGAACGTCGGACGATTGCTCCCACAACGAAAGTGCCAGCAACTCAAGGTCCTGCTGCTACTCACCGGACTTTGGCAGCGCATCTACAGCACCACAGACATCGCGGCTCCGGGCTTTCCCTGACCAACAGGGCTTCGACGTTTACCACCCGCTGAACCTGGGCGCCCACTGAAAAAAATTAAAGAAAAATCACGAACGTCGGACGATTGCTCCCACAGCAAAAGTGCCAGCCAATGAAGCTCTTGCTGCTCCTCACCGGCCATTCCCAGCGCATCTACAGCACCACAGACATCGGGGCTCCGGGCTTTCCCTGACCAACAGGGCTTCGACATTTACCACCAGCTGCACCTGGTTACCCACTGAAAAAAACCCTGAAAAATCAAAAACGTCGGACGATTGCTCCCACACTGAAAGTGTGGGCAACTCAAGCTCTTGCTGCTCCTCACCGGCTATTGGCAGCGCATCTACAGCACCACAGACATCGGGGCTCCGGGCTTTCCCTGACCAACAGGGCTTCGACGTTTACCACCAGCTGAACCTGGGCGCCCAGTGAATAAAAATCCCCAAAAATCACAAACGTCCGACGATTGCTCCTACACTGAAAGTGCCAGCAACTCAAGCTCTTGCTGCTCCTCACCGCCCATTCCCAGCGCATCTACAGCACCACAGACATCGGGGCTGTGGGCTTTCCCTGACCAACAGGGCTTCGACGTTTACCACCAGCTGCACCTGTGCGCCCACTGAAAGTAAAACCCCGAAAAATCACGAACGTCGGACGATTCCTCCCACACCGAAAGTGCCAGCAACTCAAGCTCTTGCTGCTCCTCACCGGCCATTCCCAGCGCATCTACAGCACCACAGACATCGGGGCTCCGGGCTTTCCCTGACCAACTGGGCTTCGACGATTACCACCAGCTGAACCTGGGCGCCCACTGAAATAAAACCCCGAAAAATCACGAACGTCCGACGATTGCTCCCACACCCAAAGTGCCAGCCAGTCAAGCTCTTGCTGCTCCTCAGCGGCGATTGGCAGCACATCTACAGCACCACAGACATCGGGGCTCCGGGCTTTCCCTGACCAACAGGGCTTCGACATTTACCACCAGCTGAACCTGGGCGCCCACTGGACAAAAAACCCGAAAAATCACGAACGTCGGACGATTGCTCCCACAACGAAAGTGCCAGCAACTCAAGCTCTTGCTGCTCCTCACCGGACATTGGCAGCACATCTACAGCACCACAGACATCGGGGCTCCGGGCTTTCCCTGACCATCAGGGCTTCGACATTTACCACCAGCTGCACCTGGGCGCCCACTGAAATAAAACCCCGAAAAATCACGAACGTCGGACGATTGCTCCCACAACGAAACTGCCAGCAACTCAAGCTCTTGCTGCTACTCACCGGACTTTGGCAGTGCATCTACAGCACCACAGACATCGGGGCTCCAGGCTTTCCCTGACGAACAGCGTTCGACGTTTACGACCAGCTGCACCTGGGCGCCCACTGAAAAAAATAAACTAAAAATCACGAACATCGGACGATTGCTCCCACACCGAAAGTGCCAGACAGTCAAGCTCTTGCTGCTACTCACTGCCCATTGGCAGGGCATCTACAGCACCACAGACATCGGGGCTCCGAGCTTTCCCTGACCAACAGGGCTTCAACGTTTACCACCAGCTGCACCTGTGCGCACACTGAAATAAAACTCCGAAAAATCACGAACGTCAGACGATTGCTCCCACAACGAAAGTGCCAGCAACTCAAGCTCTTGCTGCTACTCACCAGACTTTGGCAGTGCATCTACAGCACCACAGACATCGGGGCTCCGGGCTTTCCCTGACCAACAGGGCTTCGACGTTTACCACCAGCTGAACCTGGGCGCCCACTGAAAAAAATAAACTAAAAATCACGAACATCGGACGATTGCTCCCACACCGAAAGTGCCAGACAGTCAAGCTCTTGCTGCTCCTCACCGGCCATGGGCAGCTCATCTACAGCATCACAGATATCGGGGCTCCGGGCTTTCCGTGACCAACAGGGCTTCGACATTTACCACCAGCTGCACCTGGGCGCCCACTGAAAAAAATAAACGAAAAATCATGAATATCAGACGATTGCTCCCACACCGAAACTGCCAGCAACTCAAGCTCTTGCTGCTACTCACCGCCCATTGGCAGGGCATCTACAGCACCACAGACATCGGGGCTCCGAGCTTTCCCTGACCAACAGGGCTTCCACGTTTACCACCAGCTGCACCTGGGCGCCCACTGAAATAAATCTCCGAAAAATCACGAACGTCAGACGATTGCTCCCACAACGAAAGTGCCAGCAACTCAAGCTCTTGCTGCTACTCACCAGACTTTGGCAGCGCATCTACAGCACCACAGACATCGGGGCTCCGGGCTTTCCCTGACCAACAGGGCTTCGACGTTTACCACCAGCTGCACCTGGGCGCCCACTGAAATAAAACCCCGAAAAATCACGAACGTCGGACGATTGCTCCCACACCGAAAGTGCCAGCAACTCAAGCTCTTGCTGCTACTCACCGGACTTTGGCAGTGCATCTACAGCACCACAGACATCGGGGTTCCGAGCTTTCCCTGACCAACAGGGCTTCAACGTTTACCACCAGCTGCACCTGGGCGCACACTGAAAAAAATAAACGAAAAATCATGAATATCAGACGATTGCTCCCACACCGAAACTGCCAGCAACTCAAGCTCTTGCTGCTACTCACCGCCCATTGGCAGGGCATCTACAGCACCACAGACATCGGGGCTCCGAGCTTTCCCTGACCAACAGGGCTTCCACGTTTACCACCAGCTGCACCTGGGCGCCCACTGAAATAAAACTCCGAAAAATCACGAACGTCAGACGATTGCTCCCACAACGAAAGTGCCAGCAACTCAAGCTCTTGCTGCTACTCACCAGACTTTGGCAGTGCATCTACAGCACCACAGACATTGGGTTTCTGCGCTTTCCCTGACCAACAGGGCTTCGACATTTACCACCAGCTGAACCTGGGCGCCCACTGAAAAAAATAAACTAAAAATCACGAACATCGGACGATTATTCCCACACTGAAAGTGCCAGCAACTCAAGCTCTTGCTGCTCCTCACCGCCCATTGGCAGGGCATCTACAGCACCACAGACATCGGGGCTCCGACCTTTCCCTGACCAACAGGGCTTCGACGTTTACCACCAGCTGCACCTGGGCGCCCACTGAAATAAAACCCTGAAAAATCACGAACGTCGGACGATTGCTCCCACACTGAAAGTGCCAGCAACTCAAGCTCTTGCTGCTACTCACCTCCCATTCCCAGCGCATCTACAGCACCACAGACATCGGGGCTCCGGGCTTTCCCTGACCAACTGGGCTTCGACGTTTACCACCAGCTGAACCTGGGCGCCCACTGAAATAAAACCCCCAAAAATCACAAACGTCGGACTATTGCTCCCACACTGAAAGTGCCAGCCAGTCAAGCTCTTGCTGCTCCTCACCGGCCATTCCCAGCGCATCTACAGCACCACAGACATCGGGGCTCCGGGCTTTCCCTGACCAACAGGGCTTCGACATTTACCACCAGCTGCACCTGGGCGCCCAGTGAAAAAAAAACCCCAAAAATCACGAACGTCAGACGATTGCACCCACATCGAAAGTGCCAGCATGTCAGCCTCTTGCTGCTCCTCACAGGCTATTGGCAGCGCATCTACAGCACCACAGACATCGGGGCTCCGGGATTTCCCTGACCAACAGGGCTTCGACGTTTACCACCAGCTGCACCTGGTTGCCCACTGAAAAAAAACCCCAAAAATCACGAACGTCAGACGATTGCACCCACATCGAAAGTGCCAGCAACTCAAGCTCTTGCTGCTCCTCACCGGACTTTGGCAGTGCATCTACAGCACCACAGACATCGGGGCTCCGGGATTTCCCTGACCAACAGGGCTTCGACGTTTACCACCAGCTGCACCTGGTTACGCACTGAAAAAAAACCCTGAAAAATCAAAAACGTCGGACGATTGCTCCCACACCGAAAGTGCCAACCAGTCAAGCTCTTGCTGCTCCTCACCGGCCATTCCCAGCGCATCTACAGCACCACAGACATCGGGGCTCTGGGCTTTCCCTGACGAACAGGGCTTCGACATTTACCACCAGCTGCACCTGGGTGCCCCCTGAAAAAAATAAACGAAGAATCAAGAACATCGGACGATTGCTCCCACACCGAAAGTGCCAGCCAGTCAAGCTCTTGCTGCTCCTCACCGGCCATTGGCAGCGCATCTACAGTACCACAGACATCGGGGCTCCGGGCTTTCCCTGACCAACAAGGCTTCGACGTTTACAACCAGCTGAACCTGGGCGCCCACTGAAAGTAAAACCCCAAAAAATCACGAACGTCGGACGATTGCTCCCACACCGAAAGTGCCAGCAACTCAAGCTCCTGCTGCTACTCACCGGACTTTGGCAGTGCATCTACAGCACCACAGACGTCGGGGTTCTGCGCTTTCCCTGACCAACAGGGCTTCGACATTTACCACCAGCTGAACCTGGGCGCCCACTGAAAAAAATAAACGAAAAATCACAAACGTCGGACGATTGCTCCCACACCGAAAGTGCCAGCCAGTCAAGCTCTTGCTGCTCCTCACCGGACTTTGGCAGCGCATCTACAGCACCAGAGACATTTGGGCTCCTGGCATTCCCTGACCAACAGGGCTTCAACGTTTACCACCAGCTGCACCTGGGCGCCCACTGAAAAAGAAAACCCAAAAATCACAAATGTCGGACGATTCCTGCCACACCTTAAATGCCAGCCTGTCAAGCTCTGGCTGCCCCTCACCGCCCATTCCCAACGCATCTACAGCACCACAGACATCGGGGCTCCGGGCTTTCCCTGACCAACAGGGCTTCGATGTTTACCACCAGCTGCACCTGGGCTCCCACTGAAAAGAACCCCCGAAAAATAATGAACATCGGTCGATTGCTCTCACACCGAAAGTGCCAGCAACACAAGCTCTTGCTGCTCCTCACCGGCCGTTCCCAGCACATCTACAGCACCACAGACATCGGGGCTCCGGGCTTTCCCTGACCAACAGGGCTTCGACGTTTACCACCAGCTGAACCTGGGCGCCCAGTGAATAAAAATCCCCAAAAATCACAAACGTCCGACGATTGCTCCCACACCAAAAGTGCCAGCAACACAAGCTCTTGCTGCTCCTCACCGCCCATTGGCAGCGCATCTACAGCACCACAGACATCGGGGTTCTGCGCTTTCCCTGAACAACAGGGCTTCGACGTTTACCACCAGCTGCACCTGGGTGCCCACTGAAAAAAACCGCGAAAAATCACAAACGTCGGACTATTGCTCCCACACTGAAAGTGCCAGCCAGTCAAGCTCTTGCTGCTCCTCACCGGCCATTGGCAGCGCATCTACAGCACCACAGACATCGCGGCTCTGGGCTTTCCCTGACCAACAGGCCTTCGACATTTACCAGCAGCTGCACCTAGTTGGCCACTGAAAAAAAACCCTGAAAAATCGAAAACGTCGGACAATTGATCCCACACCCAAAGTGCCAGCCAGTCAAGCTCTTGCAGTTCCTCACCGGCCACTGGCAGCTCATGTACAGCACTACAGACATCGGAGCTCCGGGCTTTCCCTGACCAACAGGGCTTCGACGTTTACCACTCGCTGCACCTAGGCTCCCACTGAAAAGAACCCCGAAATATCACGAACGTCGGACGATTGCACCCACACCGAAAGTGCCAGCAACACAAGCTCTTGCTGCTCCTCACCGGCCATTCCCAGCGCATCTACAGCACCACAGACATCGGGGCTCCGGGCTTTCCCTGACCAACTGGGCTTCAACGTTTACCACCAGCTGAACCTGGGCGCCGACTGAAATAAAACCTCCAAAAATCACGAACGTCGGACGATTGCTCCCACACCGAAAGTGCCAGACAGTCAAGCTCTTGCTGCTCCTCACCGGCCATTGGCAGCGCATCTACAGCACCACAAATATCGGGGCTCCGAGCTTTCCCTGACCAACAGGGCTTCGATGTTTACCACCAGCTGCACCTGGGCGCCCACTGAAATAAAACCCTGAAAAATCACGAACGTCGGACGATTGCTCCCACACCGAAAGTGCCAGACAGTCAAGCTCTTGCTGCTACTCACCGGACTTTGGCAGTGCATCTACAGCACCACAGACATCGGGGTTCTACGCTTTCCCTGACCAAGAGGGCTTCGACATTTACCATCACCTGCACCTGGGTGCCCACTGAAAAAAACCCCGAAAAATCACAAACGTCGGACTATTGCTCCCACACTGAAAGTGCCAGCCAGTCAAGCTCTTGCTGCTCCTCACCGGCCATTGGCAGCGCATCTACAGCACCACAGACATCGGGGTTCTGCGCGTTCCCTGACCAACAGGGCTTCGACGTTTACCACCAGCTGAACCTGGGCGCCCACTGAAAAAAATAAAAGAAAAATCACGAACATCGGACAATTGCTCCCACACCAAAAGTGCCAGCCAGTCAAGCTCTTGCTGCTCCTCACCGGCCATTCCCAGCGCATCTACAGCACCACAGACATCGGGGCTCCAGGCTTTCCCTGACCAACAGGGCTTCGACGTTTACCACTCGCTGCACCTGGGCTCCCACTGAAAAGAACCCCGAAAAATCACGAACGTCGGACGATTGCACCCACACCGAAAGTGCCAGCAACACAAGCTCCTGCTGTTCCTCACCGGCCATTCCCAGCGCATCTACAGCACCACAGACATCGGGGCTCCGGGCTTTCCCTGACCAACAGGGCTTCGACGTTTACCACCAGCTGCACCTGGGCGCCCACTGGAAAAAAAACCCGAAAAATCACGAACGTCAGACGATTGCTCCCACACCGAAAGTGCCAGCAACTCAAGCTCTTGCTGCTCCTCACCGGACTTTGGCAGCGCATCTACAGCACCACAGACATCGGGGCTCCGGGCTTTCCCTGACCAACAGGGCTTCGACGTTTACCACCAGCTGCACCTGGGCGCCCACTGAAAAAAATAAACGAAAAATCACGAACATCGGACGATTGCTCCCACACCGAAAGTGCCAGCAACTCAAGCTCTTGCTGCTACTCACCACCCATTGGCAGGGCATCTACAGCACCACAGACATCGGGGCTCCGAGCTTTCCCTGACCAACAGGGCTTCAACGTTTACCACCAGCTGCACCTGGGCGCCCACTGAAATAAAACCCCGAAAAATCACGAACGTCAGACGATTGCTCCCACAACGAAAGTGCCAGCCAGTCAAGCTCTTGCTGCTCCTCCCCGGCCACTCCCAGTGCATCTACAGCACCACAGACATCGGGGCTCTGGGCTTTCCCTGACGAACAGGGCTTCAACGTTTACCACCAGCTGCACCTGGGCGCCCACTGAAAAAAACCCCAAAAATCACGAACGTCGGACGATTGCTCCCACACCGAAAGTGCCAGCATGTCAGCCTCTTGCTGCTCCTCACCGACCATTGGCAGCGCATCTACAGCACCACAGACATCGGGGCTCCGGGCTTTCCCTGACCAACAGGGCTTCGACGTTTACCACTCGCTGCAGCTGGGCTCCCACTGAAAAGAACCCCGAAAAATCACGAACGTCGGACGATTGCTCCCACACCGAAAGTGCCAGCCTGTCAAGCTATGCTGCTCCTCACCAGCCATTCCCAGCGCATCTACAGCACCACAGACATCGGGGCTCCGGGCTTTCCCTGACCAACCGGGCTTCGACATTTACCACCAGCTGCACCTGGGTGCCCCCTGAAAAAAAAACCCCAAAAATCACGAACGTCGGACGATTCCTGCCACACCTTAAATGCCAGCCTGTCATGCTCTTGCTGCTCCTCACCGGCCATTCCCAACGCATCTACAGCACCACAGACATCGGGGCTGTGGGCTTTCCCTGACCAACATGGCTTCGACATTTACCACCAGCTGCACCTGTGCGCCCACTGAAAGTAAAACCCCGAAAAATCACGAACGTTGGACGATTGCTCCCACAACGAAAGTGCCAGCCAGCCAAGCTCTTGCTGCTCCTCACCGGCCATTGGCAGCGCATCTACAGCACCACAGACATCGGGGCTCCGGGCTTTCCCTGACCAACAGGCCTTCGACGTTTACCACTCGCTGAACCTGGGCTCCCACTGAAAAGAACCCCGAAAAATCACGAACGTCGGACGATTGCTCCCACACCAAAAGTGCCAGACAGTCAAGCTCTAGCTGCTGAACACCGGCCATTCCCAGCGCATCTACATCACCACAGACATCGGGGCTCCGGGCTTTCCCTGACCAACAGGTCTTAGAAGTTTACCACCAGCTGAACCTG
The DNA here is from genome assembly GCF_036417535.1 of Chlamydotis macqueenii. NCBI lineage: Eukaryota > Metazoa > Chordata > Aves > Otidiformes > Otididae > Chlamydotis > Chlamydotis macqueenii. Next base: position 86,985 of record NW_028239235.1, read on the forward strand.
GGCGCCCACTGAAATAAAACCCCGAAAAATCACGAACGTCCGACGATTGCGCCCACACCCAAAGTGTCAGCCAGTCAAGCTCTTGCTGCTGCTCACCGCCCATTCCCAGCGCATCTACAGCACCACAGACATCGGGGCTCCGGGCTTTCCCTGACGAACAGGGCTTCGACGTTTACCACCAGCTGAACCTGGGCGCCCACTGGAAAAAAAACCCGAAAAATCACGAACGTCGGACGATTGTTCCCACATTGAAAGTGCCAGCAACTCAAGCTCTTGCTGCTCCTCACCGGCCATTGGCAGCGCATCTACAGCACCACAGACATCGGGGCTCCGGGCTTTCCCTGACCATCAGGGCTTCGACATTTACCACCAGCTGCACCTGGGCGCCCACTGAAATAAAACCCCGAAAAATCACAAACGTCGGACGATTGCTCCCACAACGAAAGTGCCAGCAACTCAAGCTCTTGCTGCTCCTAACCGGAGAGTGGCAGCGCATCTACAGCACCACAGACATCGGGGCTCCGGGCTTTCCCTGACCAACAGGGCTTCGACATTTACCACCAGCTGCACCTGGGCTCCCACTGAAATAAAACCCCGAAAAATCACGAACGTCGGACGATTGCTCCCACAACGAAAGTGCCAGCAACTCAAGCTCTTGCTGCTACTCACCGGACTTTGGCAGTGCATCTACAGCACGACAGACATCGGGGCTCCGGGCTTTCCCTGACCAACAGGGCTTCGACGTTTACCACCAGCTGCACCTGGGCGCCCACTGAAAAAAATAAACGAAAAATCATGAATATCGGACGATTGCTCCCACACCGAAACTGGGAGCAACTCAAGCTCTTGCTGCTACTCACCGCCCATTGGCAGGGCATCTACAGCACCACAGACATCGGGGCTCCGACCTTTCCCTGACCAACAGGGCTTCAACGTTTACCACCAGCTGCACCTGGGCGCCCACTGAAAGTAAAACCCCGAAAAATCACGAACATCGGACGATTGATCCCACACCGAAAGTGCCAGCAACACAAGCTCTTGCTGCTCCTCACCGCCCATTCCCAGCGCATCTACAGCACCACAGACATCGCGGCTCCGGGCTTTCCCTCACCAACAGGGCTTCGACATTTACCACCAGCTGCACCTGGTTACCCACTGAAAAAAAACCCTGAAAAATCAAAAACGTCAGACGATTCGTCCCACACTGAAAGTGCCAGCAACTCAAGCTCTTGCTGCTCCTCACCGGCCATTCCCAGTGCATCTACAGCACCACAGACATCGCGGCTCTGGGCTTTCCCTGACCAACAGGCCTTCGACATTTACCACCAGCTGCACCTAGTTGGTCACTGAAAAAAAACCCTGAAAAATCAAAAACGTCGGACAATTGATCCCACACCGAAAGTGCCAGCCAGTCAAGCTCTTGCAGTTCCTCACCGGCCACTGGCAGCTCATCTACAGCACCACAGACATCGGAGCTCCGGGCTTTCCCTGACCAACAGGGCTTCGACGTTTACCACTCGCTGCACCTGGGCTCCCACTGAAAAAAACCCCGAAAAATCACGAACGTCGGACGATTGCACCCAAACCGAAATTGCCAGCAACACAATCTCTTGCTGCTCCTCACCGGCCATTCCCAGCGCATCTACAGCACCACAGACATCGGGGCTCCGGGCTTTCCCTGACCAACAGGGCTTCGACGTTTACCACCAGCTGAACCTGGGCGCCCACTGGAAAAAAAACCCAAAAAATCACGAACGTCGGACGATTGTTCCCACATTGAAAGTGCCAGCAACTCAAGCTCTTGCTGCTCCTCACCGGCCATTGGCAGCGCATCTACAGCACCACAGACATCGGGACTCCGGGCTTTCCCTGACCAACTGGGCTTCGAAGTTTACCACCAGCTTCACCTGGGCGCCCACTGAAAAAAATAAACGAAAAATCACGAACATCGGACGATTGCTCCCACACCAAAAGTGCCAGCCTGTCAAGCTCTTGCTGCTACTCACCGGCCATTGGCAGGGAATCTACAGCACCACAGACATCGGGGCTCCGAGCTTTCCCTGACCAACAGGGCTTCAACGTTTACCACCAGCTGCACCTGGGCGCCCACTGAAATAAAACCCCGAAAAATCACGAACGTCGGACGATTGCTCCCACACTGAAAGTGCCAGCAACTCAAGCTCTTGCTGCTACTCACCTCCCATTCCCAGCGCATCTACAACACCACAGACATCGGGGCTCCGGGCTTTCCCTGACCAACTGGGCTTCGACGTTTACCACCAGCTGAACCTGGGCGCCCACTGAAATAAAACCCCCAAAAATCACAAACGTCGGACTATTGCTCCCACACCGAAAGTGCCAGCCAGTCAAGCTCTTGCTGCTCCTCACCGCCCATTCCGAACGCATCTACAGCACCACAGACATCGGGGCTCCGGGCTTTCCCTGACCAACAGGGCTTCGACGTTTACCACCCGCTGCACCTGGGCGCCCACTGAAAAAAATAAACGAAAAATCACAAACGTCGGACGATTGCTCCCACACCGAAAGTGCCAGCAACTCAAGCTCTTGCTGCTCCTCACCGGCCATTGGAGGCGCATCTACAGCACCACAGACATCGGGGCTCCGGGCTTTCCCTGACCAACAGGGCTTCGACATTTACCACCAGCTGCACGTGGGCGCCCACTGAAAAAAATAAACGAAAAATCACGAACATCGCACGATTGCTCCCACACCGAAAGTGCCAGCCAGTCAAGCTCTTGCTGCTCATCACCGGCCATTCCCAGCGCATCTACAGCACCACAGACATCGGGGCTCCGGGCTTTCCCTGACCAACAGGGCTTCGACATTTACCACCAGCTGCACCTGGGCGCCCACTGAAATAAAACCCCGAAAAATCTCGAACGTCGGACGATTGCTCCCACACCAAAAGTGCCAGCCAGTCAAGCTCTTGCTGCTCCTCACCGGACAGTGGCAGCGCATCTACAGCACCACAGACATCCCGGCTCCGGGCTTTCCCTGACCAACAGGGCTTCAACGTTTACCACCAGCTGCAACTGGGCGCCCACTGAAAAAAATAAACGAAAAATCACGAACATCGCACGATTGCTCCCACACCGAAAGTGCCAGCCAGTCAAGCTCTTGCTGCTCATCACCGGCCATTCCCAGCGCATCTACAGCACCACAGACATCGGGGCTCCGGGCTTTCCCTGACCAACAGGGCTTCGACGTTTACCACCAGCTGCACCTGGGTGCCGCCTGAAAAAAAAACTCCAAAAATCACAAATGTCGGACGATTCCTGCCACACCTTAAATGCCAGCCTGTCAAGCTCTTGCTGCTACTCACCGGACATTCCCAGCGCATCTATAGCACCACAGACATCAGGGCTCTGGAATTTCCCTGACGAACAGGGCTTCGACGTTTACCACCAGCTGCACCTGGGCGCCCACTGAAAAAAAAACCGCAAAAATCACGAACGTCGGACGATTGCACCCACAACGAAAGTGCCAGCATGTGAGCCTCTTGCTGCTCCTCACCGGCCATTTGCAGCGCATCTACAGCACCACAGACATCGTGGCTCCGGGCTTTCCCTGACCAACAGGCCTTCGACGTTTACCACCAGCTGCACCTGGTTGCCCACTGAAAAAAAACCCTGAAAAAGGACGAACGTCGGACGATTGCTCCCACACCAAAAGTGCCAGCCAGTCAAACTCTTGCTGCTCCTCACCGGACAGTGGCAGTGCATCTACAGCACCACAGACATCGGGGCTTCGGGCTTTCCCTGACCAACAGGGCTTCGACATTTACCACCAGCTGCACCTGGGCTCCCACTGAAAAGAACCCCGAAAAATCACGAACGTCGGACGATTGCTCCCACACTGAAAGTGCCAGCCTGTCAAGCTCTTGCTGCTCCTCACCGGCCCTTCCCAGCGCATCTACAGCACCACAGACATCGGGGCTCCGGGCATTCCCTGACGAACAGGGCTTCGACGTTTACCACCAGCTGAACCTGGGCGCCCACTGGAAAAAAAACCCGAAAAATCACGAACGTCGGACGATTGTTCCCACATTGAAAGTGCCAGCCAGTCAAGCTCTTGCTGCTCCTCACCGGCCATTCCCAGCGCATCTACAGCACCACAGACATCGGGGCTCCGGGCTTTCCCTGACCATCAGGGCTTCGACATTTACCACCAGCTGCACTTGGGCGCCCACTGAAATAAAACCCCGAAAAATCACGAACGTCGGACGATTGCTCCCACAACAAAAGTGCCAGCAACTCAAGCTCTTGCTGCTACTCACCGGACTTTGGCAGTGCATCTACAGCACCACAGACATCAGGGTTCTGCGCTTTCCCTGACCAACAGGGCTTTGACGTTTACCACCAGCTGCACCTGGGCGCCCACTGAAATAAATAAACGAAAAATCACGAACGTCGGACGATTGCTCCCACAACGAAAGTGCCAGCAACTCAAGCTCTTGCTGCTACTCACCGGACTTTGGCAATGCATCTACAGCACCACAGACATCGGGGTTCTGCGCTTTCCCTGACCAACAGGGCTTCGACGTTTACCACTCGCTGCACCTGGGCTCCCACTGAAAAGAACCCCGAAAAATCACGAACGTCGGACGATTGCTCCCACACCGAAAGTGCCAGCAACACAAGCTCTTGCTGCTCCTCACCGGACTTTGGCAGCGCATCTACAGCACCACAGACATCGGGGCTCCGGGCTTTCCCTGACCAACAGGGCTTCGACGTTTACCACCAGCTGAACCTTGGCGCCCACTGAAATAAAACCCCCAAAATTCACGAACGTCGGACGATTGCTCCCACACCGAAAGTGCCAGCCAGTCAAGCTCTTGGTGCTCCTCACCGGCCATTCCCAGCGCATCTACAGCACCACAGACATTGGGGTTCTGCGCTTTTCCTGACCAACAGGGCTTCGACGTTTACCACCAGCTGCACCTGGGCGCCCACTGAAAAAAATAAAAGAAAAATCACGAACATCGGACGATTGCTTCCACACCAAAAGTGCCAGCCAGTCAAGCTCTTGCTGCTCCTCACCGCCCATTCCCAGCGCATCTACAGCACCACAGACATCGGGGCTCCGGGCTTTCCCTGACCAACAGGGCTTCGACATTTACCACCAGCTGCACCTGGGCGCCCACTGAAATAAAACCCCGAAAAATCACGAACGTCGGACGATTGCTCCCACAACGAAAGTGCCAGCAACTCAAGCTCTTGCTGCTACTGACCGGACTTTGGCAGTGCATCTACAGCACCACAGACATCGGGGCTCTGGGCTTTCCCTGACCAACAGGGCTTCGACGTTTACCACCAGCTGCACCTGGGCGCCCACTGAAATAAAACCCCGAAAAATCACGAACGTCGGACGATTGCTCCCACACCGAAAGTGCCAGCCAGTCAAGCTCTTGCTGCTCCTCACCGGCCATTCCCAGCGCATCTACAGCACCACAGACATCGGGGCTCCGGGCTTTCCCTGACCAACAGGGCTTCGACATTTACCACCAGCTGAACCTGGGCGCCCACTGAAATAAAACCCCGAAAAATCACGAACGTCGGACGATTGCTCCCACAACGAAAGTGCCAGCCAGTCAAGCTCTTGCTGCTACTCACCGGACTTTGGCAGTGCATCTACAGCACCACAGACATCGGGGTTCTACGCTTTCCCTGACCAAGAGGGCTTCGACATTTACCATCAGCTGCACCTGGGCGCCCACTGAAAAAAATAAACGAAAAATCATGAACATCGGACGATTGCTCCCACACCGAAAGTGCCAGCCAGTCAAGCTCTTGCTGCTCCTCACCGGACATTCCCAGCAAATCTACAGCACCACAGACATCGGGGCTCCGGGCGTTCCCTGACCAACAGGGCTTCGACGTTTACCACGAGCTGCACCTGGGTGCCCACTGAAAAAAAGCCCGAAAAATCACAAACGTCAGACTATTGCTCCCACACTGAAAGTGCCATCCATTCAAGCTCTTGCTGCTCCTCACCGGACTTCGGCAGCGCATCTACAGCACCACAGACATCGCGGCTCTGGGCTTTCCCTGACCAACAGGCCTTCGACATTTACCACCAGCTCCACCTAGTTGGCCACTGAAAAAAAACCCTGAAAAATCAAAAACGTCAGACAATTGATCCCACACCGAAAGTGCCAGCCAGTCAAGCTCTTGCAGTTCCTCACCGGCCACTGGCAGCTCATCTACAGCACTATAGACATCGGAGCTCCGGGCTTTCCCTGACCAACAGGGCTTCGACATTTACCACCAGCTGCACCTGGGCGCACACTGAAATAAAACCCCGAAAAATCACGAACGTCGGACGATTGCTCCCACACCGAAAGTGCCAGGAACTCAAGCTCTTGCTGCTACTCACCGCCCATTGGCAGCGCATCTACAGCACCACAGACATCGGGGCTCCGGGCTTTCCCTGACCAACAGGGCTTCGACGTTTACCACCAGCTGCACCTGGGCGCCCACTGAAATAAAACCCCGAAAAATCACGAACGTCGGACGATTCCTCCCACACCGAAAGTGCCAGCATGTCAGCCTCTTGCTGCTCCTCACCGGCCATTGGCAGCGCATCTACAGCACCACAGACATCGGGGCTCCGGGCTTTCCCTGACCAACAGGGCTTCGACGTTTACCACCAGCTGAACCTGGGCGCCCACTGAAAAAAAACCCCCAAAAATCATGAACGTCGGACGATTGATCGCACACCGAAAGTGCCAGCCAGTCAAGCTCTTGCTGCTCCTCACCGGCCATTGCCAGCCCATCTACAGCCCCACAGACATCGGGGCTCCGGGCTTTCCCTGACCAACTGGGCTTCGACGTTTACCACCAGCTGAACCTGGGCCCCCACTGAAATAAAACCCCCAAAAATCATGAACGTCGGACGATTGATCGCACACCGAAAGTGCCAGCCAGTCAAGCTCTTGCTGCTCCTCACCGGCCATTGCCAGCCCATCTACAGCCCCACAGACATCGGGGCTCCGGGCTTTCCCTGATGAACAGGGCTTCGACGTTTACCACCCACTGCACCTGGGCGCCCACTGAAAAAAATAAACGAAAAATCACAAACGTCGGACAATTGCTCCCACACCGAAAGTGCCAGCCAGTCAAGCTCTTGCTGCTACTCACCTCCCATTCCCAGCGCATCTACAGCACCACAGACATCGGGGCTCCGGGCTTTCCCTGACCAACAGGGCTTCGACATTTACCACCAGCTGCACCTGGGCGCCCACTGAAATAAAACCCCGAAAAATAACAAACGTCGGACGATTGCTCCCACACCGAAAGTGCCAGCAACTCAAGCTCTTGCTGCTACTCACCGCCCATTGGCAGCGCATCTACAGTACCACAGACATCGGGGCTCCGGGCTTTCCCTGACCAACAGGGCTTCGACATTTACCACCCGCTGCACCTGGTTGACCACTGAAAAAAAACCCTGAAAAATTAAAAACGTCGGACGATTGATCCCACACTGAAAGTGCCAGCAACTGAAGCTCTTGCTGCTCCTCACTGGCCATTGGCAGCGCATCTACAGCACCACAGACATCGCGGCTCTGGGCTTTCCCTGACCAACAGGACTTCGACATTTACCACCAGCTGCACCTAGTTGGCCACTGAAAAAAAACCCTGAAAAATCAAAAACGTCGGACAATTGATCCCACACCGAAAGTGCCAGCCAGTCAAGCTCTTGCAGTTCCTCACCGGCCACTGGCAGCTCATCTACAGCACCACAGACATCGGAGCTCCGGGCTTTCCCTGACCATCAGGGCTTCGACGTTTACCACTCGCTGCACCTGGGCTCCCACTGAAAAAAACCCCGAAAAATCACGAACGTCGGACGATTGCACCCAAACCGAAATTGCCAGCAACACAATCTCTTGCTGCTCCTCACCGGCCATTCCCAGCGCATCTACAGCACCACAGACATCGGGGCTCCGGGCATTCCCTGACGAACAGGGCTTCGAAGTTTACCACCAGCTGAACCTGGGCGCCCACTGGAAAAAAAACCCAAAAAATCACGAACGTCGGACGATTGTTCCCACATTGAAAGTGCCAGCCAGTCAAGCTCTTGCTGCTACTCACCGGCCATTCCCAGCGCATCTACAGCACCACAGACATCGGGGCTCCGGGCTTTCCCTGACCAACAGGGCTTCGACGTTTACCACCAGCTGCACCTGGGTGCCGCCTGAAAAAAAAACTCCAACAATCACAAATGTCGGACGATTCCTGCCACACCTTAAATGCCAGCCTGTCAAGCTCTTGCTGCTACTCACCGGACATTCCCAGCGCATCTATAGCACCACAGACATCAGGGCTCTGGAATTTCCCTGACGAACAGGGCTTCGACGTTTACCACCAGCTGCACCTTGGCGCCCACTGAAAAAAAAACCGCAAAAATCACGAACGTCGGACGATTGCTCCCACACCGAAAGTGCCAGCCTGTCAAGCTCTTGCTGCTCCTCACCGCCCATTCCCAGCGCATCTACAGCACCACAGACATCGGGGCTCCGGGCTTTCCCTGACCAACAGGGCTTCGACGTTTACCACCAGCTGCACCTGGGCGCCCACTGAAATAAAAACCCCAAAAATCACAAATGTCAGACGATTCCTGCCACACCTTAAATGCCAGCCTGTCAAGCTCTTGCTGCTCCTCACCGTCCATTCCCAGCGCATCTACAGCACCACAGGTATCGGGGCTCCGAGCTTTCCCTGACCAACAGGGCTTCGACATTTACCACCAGCTGCACCTGGGCTCCCACTGAAATAAAACCCCGAAAAATCACGAACGTCGGACGATTCCTCCCACACCGAAAGTGCCAGCAACTCAAGCTCTTGCTGCTACTCACCGGACTTTGGCAGTGCATCTACAGCACCACAGACATCGGGGTTCTGCGCTTTCCCTGAACAACAGGGCTTCGACGTTTACCAACAGCTGCACCTGGGTGCCCCCTGAAAAAAAAACCCCAAAAATCACAAATGTCAGACGATTCCTGCCACACCTTAAATGCCAGCCTGTCAAGCTCTTGCTGCTCCTCACCGTCCATTCCCAGCGCATCTACAGCACCACAGGTCTCGGGGCTCCGAGCTTTCCCTGACCAACAGGGCTTCGACATTTACCACCAGCTGCACCTGGGCTCCCACTGAAATAAAACCCCGAAAAATCACGAACGTCGGACGATTGCTCCCACACCAAAAGTGCCAGCAACTCAAGCTCTTGCTGCTCCTCACCGGACTTTGGCAGTGCATCTACAGCACCACAGACATCGGGGCTCCGGGATTTCCCTGACGAACAGGGCTTCGACGTTTACCACCAGCTGAACCTGGGCGCCCACTGAAAAAAAACCCCGAAAAATCACGAACGTCGGACTATTGCTCCCACACCGAAAGTGCCAGCCAGTCAAGCTCTTGCTGCTCCTCACCGCCCATTCCCAGCGCATCTACAGCACCAAAGACATCGCGGCTCTGGGCTTTCCTGACGAACCGGGCTTCGACATTTACCACCAGCTGCACCTGGGTGCCCCCTGAAAAAAAAAACCCAGAAATCACAAATGTCGGACGATTCCTGCCACACCTTAAATGCCAGCCTGTCAAGCTCTTGCTGCTACTCACCGGCCATTCCCAGCGCATCTACAGCACCACAGACACCGGGGCTCCGGGCTTTCCCTGACCAACAGGGCTTCGACATTTACCACCAGCTGCACCTAGTTGCCCACTGAAAAAAAACCCTGAAAAATGACTAACGTCGGACTATTGCTCCCACACCAAATGTGCCAGCCTGTCAAGCTCTTGCTGCTCCTCACCGGACAGTGGCAGTGCATCTACAGCACCACAGACATCGGGGCTCCGGGCTTTCCCTGACCAACAGGGCTTAGAAGTTTACCACCAGCTGCACGTGGGCGCCCACTGAAATAAAAACCCGAAAAATCACGAACATCGGACGATTGCTCCCACACCCAAAGTGCCAGCCAGTCAAGCTCTTGCTGCTCCTCACCGCCCATTCCCAGCGCATCTACAGCACCACAGACATCGGGGCTCCGGGCTTTCCCTGACCAACAGGGCTTCGACGTTTACCACCAGCTGCACCTGGGCGCCCACTGAAAAAAACCCCGAAAAATCACAAACGTCGGACTACTGATCCCACACTGAAAGTGCCAGCCAGTCAAGCTCTTGCTGCTCCTCACCGGCCATTCCCAGCGCATCTACAGCACCACAGACATCGGGGCTCCGGGCTTTCCCTGACCAACAGGGCTTCGACGTTTACCACCAGCTGCACCTGGGCGCCCACTGAAAAAAACCCCGAAAAATCACAAACGTCGGACGATTGATCCCACACTGAAAGTGCCAGCCAGTCAAGCTCTTGCTGCTCCTCACCGGCCATTGGAGGCGCATCTACAGCACCACAGACATCGGGGCTCCGGGCTTTCCCTGACCAACAGGGCTTCGACTTTTACCACCAGCTGAACCTGGGCGCCCACTGAAAGTAAAACCCCAAAGAATCACGAACGTCGGACGATTGCTCCCACACCGAAAGTGCCAGCAACTCAAGCTCCTGCTGCTCCTCACCGGCCATTCCCAGCGCATCTACAGCACCACAGACATCGGGGCTCCGGGCTTTCCCTGACCAACAGGGCTTCGACATTTACCATCACCTGCACCTGGGCGCCCACTGAAAGTAAAACCCCGAAAAATCACGAACGTCGGACGATTCCTCCCACACCGAAAATGCCAGCAACTCAAGCTCTTGCTGGTACTCACCGGACTTTGGCAGTGCATCTACAGCACCACAGACATCGGGGCTCCGGGCTTTCCCTGAACAACAGGGCTTCAACGTTTACCACCAGCTGCACCTGGGCGCCCACTGAAAAAAATAAACGAAAAATCACGAACATCGCACGATTGCTCCCACACCGAAAGTGCCAGCAAATCAAGCTCTTGCTGCTCCTCACCGGCCATTCCCAGCGCATCTACAGCACCACAGACATCGCGGCTCCGGGCTTTCCCTGACCAACAGGGCTTCGACATTTACCACCAGCTGCACCTGGTTACACACTGAAAAAAAACCCTGAAAAATCACAAACGTCGGACGATTGCTCCCACACCGAAAGTGCCAGCAACTCAAGCTCTTGCTGCTCCTCACCGGCCATTGGCAGCGCAACTACAGCACCACAGACATCGGGGCTCCGGGATTTCCCTGACCAACAGGGCTTCGACATTTACCACCAGCTGCACCTGGTCACCCACTGAAATAAAACCCCCAAAAATCACGAACGTCGGACGATTGCTCCCACACCAAAAGTGCCAGCCAGTCAAGCTCTTGCTGCTCCTCACCGGCCATTCCCAGCGCATCTACAGCACCACAGACATCGGGGCTCCGGGCTTTCCCTGACCAACAGGGCTTCGACGTTTACCACCCGCTGCACCTGGGCGCCCAGTGAAAAAAATAAACGAAAAATCACAAACGTCGGACGATTGCTCCCACACCGAAAGTGCCAGCCAGTCAAGCTCTTGCTGCTCCTCACCGGCCATTGCCAGCCCATCTACAGCACCACAGACATCGCGGCTCCGGGCTTTCCCTGACCAACAGGGCTTCGACATTTACCACCAGCTGCACCTGGGCGCCCACTGAAATAAAACCCCGAAAAATCACGAACGTCGGACGATTGCTCCCACACCGAAAGTGCCAGCCAGTCAAGCTCTTGCTGCTCCTCACCGCCCATTGGCAGCGCATCTACAGCACCACAGACATCGGGGCTCCGGGCTTTCCCTGACCAACAGGGCTTCGACATTTACCACCAGCTGCACCTGGGCGCCCACTGAAAGTAAAACCCCGAAGAATCACGAACGTCGGACGATTGCTCGCACACCGAAAGTGCCAGCCAGTCAAGCTCTTGCTGCTCCTTACCGGCCATTGCCAGCGCATCTACAGCACCACAGACATCGGGGCTCCGGGCTTTCCCTGATGAACAGGGCTTCGACATTTACCATCAGCTGCACCTGGGCGCCCACTGAAAGTAAAACCCCGAAAAATCACGAACGTCGGACGACTCCTCCCACACCGAAAGTGCCAGCAACTCAAGCTCTTGCTGCTCCTCACCGGCCATTCCCAGCGCATCTACAGCACCACAGACATCGCGGCTCCGGGCTTTCCCTGACCAACAGGGCTTCGACATTTACCACCAGCTGCACCTGGTTACACACTGAAAAAAAACCCTGAAAAATCACAAACGTCGGACGATTGCTCCCACACCGAAAGTGCCAGCAACTCAAGCTCTTGCTGCTCCTCACCGGCCATTGGCAGCGCAACTACAGCACCACAGACATCGGGGCTCCGGGCTTTCCCTGACCAACAGGGCTTCGACATTTACCACCAGCTGCACCTGGTCACCCACTGAAATAAAACCCCCAAAAATCACGAACGTCGGATGATTGCTCCCACACCAAAAGTGCCAGCCAGTCAAGCTCTTGCTGCTCCTCACCGGACTTTGGCAGTGCATCTACAGCACCACAGACATCGGGGCTCCGGGCTTTCCCTGACCAACAGGGCTTCGACGTTTACCACCAGCTGCACCTGGGCTCCCACTGAAAAAAAACCCCGAATAATCACAAACATCGGACTATTGCTCCCACACCAAAAGTGCCAGCCAGTCAAGCTCTTGCTGCTCCTCACCGGCCATTCCCAGCGCATCTACAGCACCACAGACATCGGGGCTCCGGGCTTTCCCTGATGAACAGGGCTTCGACGTTTACCACCCGCTGCACCTGGGCGCCCACGGAAAAAAAACCCCGAAAAATCACGAACGTCGGACGATTCCTCCCACACCGAAAGTGCCAGCAACTCAAGCTCTTGCTGCTACTCACCGGACTTTGGCAGTGCATCTACAGCACCACAGACATCGGGGTTCTGCGCTTTCCCTGACCAACAGGGCTTCAACGTTTACCACCCGCTGCACCTGGGCGCCCACTGAAATAAAACCCCGAAAAAATCACGAACGTCCGACGATTGCTCCCACACCCAAAGTGCCAGCCAGTCAACCTCTTGCTGCTCCTCACCGGCCATTGGCAGGGCAACTACAGCACCACAGACATCGGGGCTCCGGGCTTTCCCTGACCAACAGGGCTTCGACATTTACCACCAGCTGCACCTGGGCGCCCACTGAAATAAAACCCCGAAAAATCACGAACGTCGGACGATTGCTCCCACACCAAAAGTGCCAGCAACTCAAGCTCTTGCTGCTACTGACCGGACTTTGGCAGTGCATCTACAGCACCACAGACATCGGTGCTCCGGACTTTCCCTGATCAACTGGGCTTCGACGTTTACCACCAGCTGCACCTGGGCGCCCACTGAAATAAAACCCCAAAAAATCACGAACGTCGGACGATTGCTCCCACACCGAAAGTGCCAGCAACTCAAGCTCTTGCTGCTACTCACCGGACTTTGGGAGTGCATCTACAGCACCACAGACATCGGGGCTCTGCGCTTTCCCTGACCAACAGGGCTTCGACGTTTACCACCAGATGAACCTGGGCGCCCACTGAAAAAAATAAACGAAAAATCACGAACATCGGACGATTGCTCCCACACCGAAAGTGCCAGACAGTCAAGCTCTTGCTGCTACTCACCGCCCATTGGCAGGGCATCTACAGCACCACAGACATCGGGGCTCCGAGCTTTCCCTGACCAACAGGGCTTCAACGTTTACCACCAGCGGCACCTGGGCGCCCACTGAAATAAAACCCCGAAAAATCACGAACGTCGGACGATTGCTCCCACACCGAAAGTGCCAGCAACTCAAGCTCTTGCTGCTCCTCACCGGCCATTGTCAGCACATCTACAGCACCACAGACATCGGGGCTCCGGGCTTTCCCTGACCAACAGGCCTTCGACGTTTACCACCAGCTGAACCTGGGCGCCCACTGAAAAAAAACCCTGAAAAATGACGAACGTCGGACGATTGCTCCCACACCAAAAGTGCCAGACAGTCAAGCTCTAGCTGCTGAACACCGGCCATTCCCAGCGCATCTACAGCACCACAGACATCGGGGCTCCGGGCTTTCCCTGACCAACAGGGCTTCGACGTTTACCACCAGCTGCACCTGGGCGCCCACTGAAATAAAACCCCCAAAAATCACGAACGTCGGACGATTCCTCCCACACCAAAAGTCCCAGACAGTCAACCTCTTGCTGCTCCTCACCGGCCATTGGCAGCGCATCTACAGCACCACAGACATCGGGGCTCCGGGCGTTCCCTGACCAACAGGGCTTCGACGTTTACCACCAGCTGCACCTGGGTGCCCCCTGAAAAAAACCCCGAAAAATCACGAACGTCGGACGATTGCTCCCACACCAGAAGTGCCAGCCAGTCAAGCTCTTGCTGCTCCTCACCGGCCATTGGCAGCGCATCTACAGCACCACAGACATCGCGGCTCTGGGCTTTCCCTGACCAACAGGCCTTCGACATTTACCACCAGCTGCACCTAGTTGGCCACTGAAAAAAAACCCTGAAAAATCAAAAACGTCGGACAATTGATCCAACACCGAAAGTGCCAGCCAGTCAAGCTCTTGCTGCTCCTCACCGGACATTGGCAGTGCATCTACAGCACCACAGACATTGGAGCTCCGGGCTTTCCCTGACCAACAGGGCTTCGACGTTTACCACTCGCTGCACCTGGGCTCCCACTGAAAAGAACCCCGAAAAATCACGAACGTCGGACGATTGATCGCACACCGAAAGTGCCAGCAACACAAGCTCTTTCTGCTCCTCACCGGCCATTCCCAGCGCATCTACAGCACCACAGACATCGGGGCTCCGGGCTTTCCCTGACCAACAGGGCTTCGACGTTTACCACCAGCTGAACCTGGGCGCCCACTGGAAAAAAACCCCGAAAAATCACGAACGTCGGACGATTGTTCCCACATTGAAAGTGCCAGCCAGTCAAGCTCTTGCTGCTCCTCACCGGCCATTCCCAGCGCATCTACAGCACCACAGATATCGGGGTTCTGCGCTTTCCCTGACCAACAGGGCTTCGACGTTTACCACCAGCTGAACCTGGGCGCCCGCTGAAAAAAATAAAAGAAAAATCACGAACATCGGACGATTGCTCCCACACCGAAAGTGCCAGACAGTCAAGCTCTTGCTGCTCCTCACCGGCCATTGGCAGCTCATCTACAGCACCACAGACATCGGGGCTCCAGGCTTTCCCTGACCAACAGGGCTTCGACGTTTACCACCAGCTGAACCTGGGCGCCCACTGAAAGTAAAACCCCGAAAAATCACGAACGTCGGACGATTGCTCCCACACCGAAAGTGCCAGCAACTCAAGCTCTTGCTGCTACTCACCGCCCATTCCCAGCGCATCTACAGCACCACAGACATCGGGGCTCTGGGCTTTCCCTGACCAACAGGGCTTCGACGTTTACCACCAGCTGCACCTGGGCACCCACTGAAAAAAAACCCTGAAAAATCACGAACGTCGGACGATTGCTCCCACACCGGAAGTGCCAGCCAGTCAAGCTCTTGCTGCTCCTCACCGGCCATTCCCAGCGCATCTACAGCACCACAGATATCGGGGTTCTGCGCTTTCCCTGACCAACAGGGCTTCGACGTTTACCACCAGCTGAACCTGGGCGCCCGCTGAAAAAAATAAAAGAAAAATCACGAACATCGGACGATTGCTCCCACACCGAAAGTGCCAGCCAGTCAAGCTCTTGCTGCTCCTCACCGGCCATTCCCAGCGCATCTACAACACCACAGACATCGGGGCTGTGGGCTTTCCCTGACCAACAGGGCTTCGACATTTACCACCAGCTGAACCTGGTTACCCACTGAAAAAAAACCCTGAAAAATCAAAAACGTCGGACGATTGCTCCCACACCGAAAGTGCCAGCAACTCAAGCTCTTGCTGCTCCTCACCGGCCATTCCCAGCGCATCTACAGCACCACAGACATCGGGGCTCCGGGCTTTCCCTGACCAACAGGGCTTCGACGTTTACCACCAGCTGCACCTGGGCGCCCACTGAAAAAAATAAAAGAAAAATCACGAACATCGGACGATTGCTCCCACACCAAAAGTGCCAGCAACTCAAGCTCTTGCTGCTCCTCACCGGACTTTGGCAGCGCATCTACAGCACCACAGACATCGGGGCTCCGGGCTTTCCCTGACCAACAGGGCTTCGACGTTTACCACCAGCTGCACCTGGGCGCCCACTGAAATAAAACCCCGAAAAATCACGAACGTCGGACGATTGCTCCCACAACGAAAGTGCCAGCCAGTCAAGCTCTTGCTGCTCCTCACCGGCCATTCCCAGCGCATCTACAGCACCACAGACATCGGCGCTCCGGGCTTTCCCTGACCAACAGGGCTTCGACATTTACCACCAGCTGAACCTGGGCTCCCACTGAAATAAAACCCCCAAAAATCACGAACGTCGGACGATTGCTCCCACACCGAAAGTGCCAGCCAGTCAAGCTCTTGCTGCTCCTCACCGGACTTTGGCAGTGCATCGACAGCACCACAGACATCGGGGCTCCGGGCTTTCCCTGACCAACAGGGCTTCGACATTTACCACCAGCTGCACCTGAGCGCCCACTGAAATAAAACCCCGAAAAATCACGAACGTCGGACGATTGCTCCCACAACGAAAGTGCCAGCAACTCAAGCTCTTGCTCCTACTCACCGGACTTTGGCAGCGCATCTACAGCACCACAGACATCGGGGCTCTGGGCTTTCCCTGACCAACAGGGCTTCGACGTTTACCACCAGCTGCACCTGGGCGCCCACTGAAAAAAAACCCCGAAAAATCACGAACGTCGGACGATTGTTCCCACACCGAAAGTGCCAGCAACACAAGCTCTTGCTGCTCCTCACCGGCCATTCCCAGCGCATCTACAGCACCACAGACATCGGGGCTCCGGGCTTTCCCTGACCAACAGGCCTTCGACATTTACCACCAGCTGCACCTGGTTACCCACTGAAAAAAAACCCTGAAAAATCAAAAACGTCGGACGATTGATCCCACACCGAAAGTGCCAGCAACTCAAGCTCTTGCTGCTCCTCACCGGCCACTGGCAGCGCATCTACAGCACCACAGACATCGGGGCTCTGGGCTTTCCCTGACCAACAGGGCTTCGACGTTTACCACCAGCTGCACCTGGGCGCCCACTGAAATAAAACCCCGAAAAATCACGAACGTCGGACGATTGCTCCCACACTGAAAGTGCCAGCAACTCAAGCTCTTGCTGCTACTCACCGGCCATTCCCAGCGCATCTACAGCACCACAGACATCGGGGCTCCGGGCTTTCCCTGACCAACTGGGCTTCGACGTTTACAACCAGCTGAACCTGGGCGCCCACTGAAATAAAACCCCCAAAAATCACGAACGTCGGACGATTGCTCCCACACCAAAAGTGCCAGCCAGTCAAGCTCTTGCTGCTCCTCACCGGACTTTGGCAGCGCATCTACAGCACCACAGACATCGGGGCTCCGGGCTTTCCCTGACCAACAGGGCTTCGACGTTTACCACCAGCTGCACCTGGGCTCCCACTGAAAAAACACCCCGAATAATCACAAACATCGGACTATTGCTCCCACACCAAAAGTGCCAGACAGTCAACCTCTTGCTGCTCCTCACCGGCCATTGGCAGCGCATCTACAGCACCACAGACATCGGGGCTCCGGGCTTTCCCTGACCAACAGGGCTTCGACGTTTACCACCAGCTGAACCTGGGCGCCCACTGAAAAAAATAAACTAAAAATCACGAACATCGGACGATTGCTCCCACACCGAAAGTGCCAGCCAGTCAAGCTCTTGCTGCTCCTCACCGGCCATTGGCAGCGCATCTACAGCACCACAGACATCGGGGCTCCGGGATTTCCCTGACCAACAGGGCTTCGACATTTACCACCAGCTGCACCTGGGCGCCCACTGAAATAAAACCCCGAAAAATCACGAACGTCGGACGATTGCTCCCACACCGAAAGTGCCAGCAACTCAAGCTCTTGCTGTTCCTCACCGGCCATTCCCAGCGCATCTACAGCACCACAGACATCGGGGCTCCGGGCTTTCCCTGACCAACAGGGCTTCGACGTTTACCACCAGCTGCACGTGGGCGCCCACTGAAAAAAAACCCCGAAAAATCACGAACATCGCACGATTGCTCCCACACCGAAAGTGCCAGCCAGTCAAGCTCTTGCTGCTCCTCACCGGCCATTCCCAGCGCATCTACAGCACCACAGACATCGGGTCTCTGGGCTTTCCCTGACCAACAGGGCTTCGACATTTACCACCAGCTGCACCTGGTTACCCACTGAAAAAAAACCCTGAAAAATCAAAAACGTCGGACGATTGCTCCCACACCAAAAGTGCCAGCAACTCAAGCTCTTGCTGCTCCTCACCGGCCATTCCCAGCGCATCTACAGCACCACAGACATCGCGGCTCTGGGCTTTCCCTGACGAACGGGGCTTGGACATTTACCACCAGCTGCACCTGGTTACCCACTGAAAAAAAACCCTGAAAAATCACAAATGTCGGACGATTCCTGCCACACCTTAAATGCCAGCCTGTCAAGCTCTTGCTGCTACTCACCGGACCTTGGCAGCGCATCTACAGCACCACAGACATCGGGGCTCCGGGCTTTCCCTGACCAACAGGGCTTCGACGTTTACCACCAGCTGAACCTGGGCGCCCACTGAAAGTAAAACCCCGAAAAATCACGAACGTCGGACGATTGCTCCCACACCGAAAGTGCCAGCCAGTCAAGCTCTTGCTGCTCCTCACCGGCCATTGGCAGCGCATCTACAGCACCACAGACATCGGGGCTCCGGGCTTTCCCTGACCAACAGGGCTTCGACGTTTACCACCAGCTGAACCTGGGCGCCCACTGAAAGTAAAACCCCGAAAAATCACGAACATCGGACGATTGCTCCCACACCGAAAGTGCCAGCAACACAAGCTCTTGCTGCTCCTCACCGCCCATTCCCAGCGCATCTACAGCACCACAAACATCGGGGCTCCGGGCTTTCCCTGACGAACAGGGCTTCGACGTTTACCACCAGCTGCACCTGGGCGCCCACTGAAAAAAATAAACGAAAAATCATGAACATCGGACGATTGCTCCCACACCGAAAGTGCCAGCAACTCAAGCTCTTGCTGCTACTCACCGCCCATTGGCAGGTAATCTACAGCACCACAGACATCGGGGCTCCGAGCTTTCCCTGACCAACAGGGCTTCAACGTTTACCACCAGCTGCACCTGGGCGCCCACTGAAATAAAACCCCGAAAAATCACAAACGTCGGACGATTGCTCCCACAACGAAAGTGCCAGCCAGTCAAGCTCTTGCTGATCCTCCCCGGACACTCCCAGTGCATCTACAGCACCACAGACATCGGGGCTCCGAGCTTTCCCTGACCAACAGGGCTTCAACGTTTACCACCAGCTGCACCTGGGCGCCCACTGAAAAAAACCCCAAAAATCACGAACGTCGGACGATTGCACCCACACCGAAAGTGCCAGACAGTCAAGCTCTTGCTGCTCCTCACCGGCCATTGGCAGCGCATCTACAGCACCACAGACATCGGGGCTCCGGGCTTTCCCTGACCAACAGGGCTTCGACATTTACCACCAGCTGCACCTGGGCGCCCACTGAAATAAAACTCCGAAAAATCACGAACGTCGGACGATTGCTCCCACAACGAAAGTGCCAGCAACTCAAGGTCCTGCTGCTACTCACCGGACTTTGGCAGCGCATCTACAGCACCACAGACATCGCGGCTCCGGGCTTTCCCTGACCAACAGGGCTTCGACGTTTACCACCCGCTGAACCTGGGCGCCCACTGAAAAAAATTAAAGAAAAATCACGAACGTCGGACGATTGCTCCCACAGCAAAAGTGCCAGCCAATGAAGCTCTTGCTGCTCCTCACCGGCCATTCCCAGCGCATCTACAGCACCACAGACATCGGGGCTCCGGGCTTTCCCTGACCAACAGGGCTTCGACATTTACCACCAGCTGCACCTGGTTACCCACTGAAAAAAAACCCTGAAAAATCAAAAACGTCGGACGATTGCTCCCACACTGAAAGTGTGGGCAACTCAAGCTCTTGCTGCTCCTCACCGGCTATTGGCAGCGCATCTACAGCACCACAGACATCGGGTCTCTGGGCTTTCCCTGACCAACAGGGCTTCGACGTTTACCACCAGCTGAACCTGGGCGCCCACTGAAAGTAAAACCCCGAAGAATCACGAACGTCGGACGATTGTTCCCACAGCAAAAGTGCCAGCCAGTCAAGCTCTTGCTGCTCCTCACCGGCCATTCCCAGCGCATCTACAGCACCACAGACATCGGGGCTCCGGGCTTTCCCTGACCAACAGGGCTTCGACGTTTACCACCAGCTGAACCTGGGCGCCCAGTGAATAAAAATCCCCAAAAATCACAAACGTCCGACGATTGCTCCTACACTGAAAGTGCCAGCAACTCAAGCTCTTGCTGCTCCTCACCGCCCATTCCCAGCGCATCTACAGCACCACAGACATCGGGGCTGTGGGCTTTCCCTGACCAACAGGGCTTCGACGTTTACCACCAGCTGCACCTGTGCGCCCACTGAAAGTAAAACCCTGAAAAATCACGAACGTCGGACGATTGCTCCCACACCGAAAGTGCCAGCCAGTCAAGCTCTAGCTGCTGAACACCGGCCATTCCCAGCGCATCTACAGCACCACAGACATCGGGGCTCCGGGCTTTCCCTGACCAACAGGGCTTAGAAGTTTACCACCAGCTGAACCTGGGCGCCCACTGAAATAAAACCCCGAAAAATCACGAACGTCGGACGATTCCTCCCTCACCGAAAGTGCCAGCAACTCAAGCTCTTGCTGCTACTCACCGGACTTTGGCAGTGCATCTACAGCACCACAGACATCGGGGCTCCGGGCTTTCCCTGACCAACAGGGCTTCGACGTTTACCACCAGCTGAACCTGGGCGCCCACTGAAAAAAATAAACGAAAAATCACGAACATCGCACGTTTGCTCCCACACCGAAAGTGCCAGCCAGTCAAGCTCTTGCTGCTCCTCACCGGCCATTCCCAGCGCATCTACAGCACCACAGACATCGGGGCTCCGGGCTTTCCCTGACCAACAGGGCTTCGACGTTTACCACCAGCTGAACCTGGGAGCCCAGTGAAATAAAACCCCGAAAAATCACGAACGTCGGACGATTCCTCCCACACCGAAAGTGCCAGCAACTCAAGCTCTTGCTGCTCCTCACCGGCCATTCCCAGCGCATCTACAGCACCACAGACATCGGGGCTCTGGGCTTTCCCTGACCAACAGGCCTTCGACGTTTACCACCAGCTGCACCTGGGCTCCCACTGAAAAGAACACTGAAAAATCACGAACGTCGGACGATTGCTCCCACACCAAAAGTGCCAGACAGTCAAGCTCTAGCTGCTGAACACCGGCCATTCCCAGCGCATCTACAGCACCACAGACATCGGGGCTCCGGGCTTTCCCTGACCAACTGGGCTTCGACGATTACCACCAGCTGAACCTGGGCGCCCACTGAAATAAAACCCCGAAAAATCACGAACGTCCGACGATTGCTCCCACACCCAAAGTGCCAGCCAGTCAAGCTCTTGCTGCTCCTCAGCGGCGATTGGCAGCACATCTACAGCACCACAGACATCGGGGCTCCGGGCTTTCCCTGACCAACAGGGCTTCGACGTTTACCACCAGCTGAACCTGGGCGCCCACTGGACAAAAAACCCGAAAAATCACGAACGTCGGACGATTGCTCCCACAACGAAAGTGCCAGCAACTCAAGCTCTTGCTGCTCCTCACCGGCCATTGGCAGCGCATCTACAGCACCACAGACATCGCGGCTCCGGGCTTTCCCTGACCAACAGGGCTTCGACATTTACCACCAGCTGCACCTGGGCGCCCACTGAAATAAAACCCCGAAAAATCACGAACGTCGGACGATTGCTCCCACAACGAAACTGCCAGCAACTCAAGCTCTTGCTGCTACTCACCGGACTTTGGCAGTGCATCTACAGCACCACAGACATCGGGGCTCCAGGCTTTCCCTGACGAACAGCGTTCGACGTTTACCACCAGCTGCACCTGGGCGCCCACTGAAAAAAATAAACGAAAAATCATGAATATCGGACGATTGCTCCCACACCGAAACTGCCAGCAACTCAAGCTCTTGCTGCTACTCACCAGACTTTGGCAGTGCATCTACAGCACCACAGACATCGGGGCTCCGGGCTTTCCCTGACCAACAGGGCTTCGACGTTTACCACCAGCTGAACCTGGGCGCCCACTGAAAAAAATAAACTAAAAATCACGAACATCGGACGATTGCTCCCACACCGAAAGTGCCAGACAGTCAAGCTCTTGCTGCTCCTCACCGGCCATTGGCAGCTCATCTACAGCACCACAGACATCGCGGCTCCGGGCTTTCCGTGACCAACAGGGCTTCGACGTTTACCACCAGCTGAACCTGGGCGCCCACTGAAAGTAAAACCCCGAAAAATCACGAACATCGGACGATTGCTCCCACACCGAAAGTGCCAGCAACACAAGCTCTTGCTGCTCCTCACCGCCCATTCCCAGCGCATCTACAGCACCACAGACATCGGGGCTCTGGGCTTTCCCTGACCAACAGGGCTTCGACGTTTACTACCAGCTGAACCTGGGCGCCCACTGAAAAAAAACCCCGAAAAATCACAAACGTCGGACGATTGCTCCCACACAGAAAGTCCCAGCCAGTCAAGCTCTTGCTGCTCCTCACCGGCCATTCCCAGCGCATCTACAGCACCACAGACATCGCGGCTCCGGGCTTTCCCTCACCAACAGGGCTTCGACATTTACCACCAGCTGCACCTGGTTACCCACTGAAAAAAAACCCTGAAAAATCAAAAACGTCAGACGATTGCTCCCACACTGAAAGTGCCAGCAACTCAAGCTCTTCCTGCTCCTCACCGGCCATTGGCAGCGCATCTACAGCACCACAGACATCGCGGCTCTGGGCTTTCCCTGACCAACAGGCCTTCGACATTAACCACCAGCTGCACCTAGTTGGCCACTGAAAAAAAACCCTGAAAAATCAAAAACATCGGACAATTGATCCCACACCGAAAGTGCCAGCCAGTCAAGCTCTTGCAGTTCCTCACCGGCCACTGGCAGCTCATCTACAGCACCACAGACATCGGAGCTCCGGGCTTTCCCTGACCAACAGGCCTTCGACGTTTACCACGAGCTGCACCTGGGCTCCCACTGAAAAGAACCCCGAAAAATCACGAACGTCGGACGATTGCTCCCACAACGAAAGTGCCAGCAACTCAAGCTCTTGCTGCTACTCACCGGACTTTGGCAGTGCATCTACAGCACCACAGACATCGGGGCTCCGGGCTTTCCCTGACGAACAGGGCTTTGACGTTTACCACCAGCTGCACCTGGGCGCCCACTGAAAAAAATAAACGAAAAATCATGAATATCGGACGATTGCTCCCACACCGAAACTGCCAGCAACTCAAGCTCTTGCTGCTACTCACCGCCCATTGGCAGGGCATCTACAGCACCACAGACATCGGGGCTCCGAGCTTTCCCTGACCAACAGGGCTTCAACGTTTACCACCAGCTGCACCTGGGCGCCCACTGAAATAAATCTCCGAAAAATCACGAACGTCAGACGATTGCTCCCACAACGAAAGTGCCAGCAACTCAAGCTCTTGCTGCTACTCACCAGACTTTGGCAGCGCATCTACAGCACCACAGACATCGGGGCTCCGGGCTTTCCCTGACCAACAGGGCTTCGACGTTTACCACCAGCTGCACCTGGGCGCCCACTGAAATAAAACCCCGAAAAATCACGAACGTCGGACGATTGCTCCCACAACGAAAGTGCCAGCAACTCAAGCTCTTGCTGCTACTCACCGGACATTGGCAGTGCATCTACAGCACCACAGACATCAGGGCTCCGAGCTTTCCCTGACCAACAGGGCTTCAACGTTTACCACCAGCTGCACCTGGGCGCCCACTGAAATAAAACTCCGAAAAATCACGAAAGTCAGACGATTGCTCCCACAACGAAAGTGCCAGCCAGTCAAGCTCTTGCTGCTACTCACCAGACTTTGGCAGTGCATCTACAGCACCACAGACATTGGGTTTCTGCGCTTTCCCTGACCAACAGGGCTTCGACATTTACCACCAGCTGAACCTGGGCGCCCACTGAAAAAAATAAACTAAAAATCACGAACATCGGACGATTATTCCCACACTGAAAGTGCCAGCAACTCAAGCTCTTGCTGCTCCTCACCGCCCATTGGCAGGGCATCTACAGCACCACAGACATCGGGGCTCCGAGCTTTCCCTGACCAACAGGGCTTTGACGTTTACCACCAGCTGAACCTGGGCGCCCACTGAAATAAAACCCCCAAAAATCACAAACGTCGGACTATTGCTCCCACACTGAAAGTGCCAGCCAGTCAAGCTCTTGCTGCTCTTCACCGCACATTCCCAGCGCATCTACAGCACCACAGACATCGGGGCTCCGGGCTTTCCCTGACCAACAGGGCTTCGACATTTACCACCAGCTGCACCTGGGCGCCCAGTGAAAAAAAAACCCCAAAAATCACGAACGTCAGACGATTGCATCCACATCGAAAGTGCCAGCATGTCAGCCTCTTGCTGCTCCTCACCGGCTATTGGCAGCGCATCTACAGCACCACAGACATCGGGGCTCCGGGATTTCCCTGACCAACAGGGCTTCGACGTTTACCACCAGCTGCACCTGGTTGCCCACTGAAAAAAAACCCCAAAAATCACGAACGTCAGACGATTGCACCCACATCGAAAGTGCCAGCATCTCAAGCTCTTGCTCCTACTCACCGGACAGTGGCAGTGCATCTACCGCACCACAGACATCGGGGCTCCGGGATTTCCCTGACCAACAGGGCTTCGACGTTTACCACCAGCTGCACCTGGTTACGCATTGAAAAAAAACCCTGAAAAATCAAAAACGTCGGACGATTGCTCCCACACCAAAAGTGCCAGCCAGTCAAGCTCTTGCTGCTCCTCACCGCCCATTCCCAGCGCATCTACAGCACCACAGACATCGGGGCTCTGGGCTTTCCCTGACGAACAGGGCTTCGACATTTACCACCAGCTGCACCTGGGCGCCCACTGAAAAAAAACCCCGAAAAATCACAAATGTCGGAAGATTCCTGCCACACCTTAAATGCCAGCCTGTCAAGCTCTTGCTGCGCCTCACCAGCCATTCCCAGCGCATCTACAGCACCACAGACATCAGGGCTCTGGGCTTTCCCTGACGAACACGGCTTCGACGTTTACCACCAGCTGCACCTGGGCGCCCACTGAAAAAAATAAATGAAAAATCACAAACGTCGGACGATTGCTCTCACACCGAAAGTGCCAGCCAGTCAAGCTCTTGCTGCTCCTCACCAGACTTTGGCAGTGCATCTACAGCACCACAGACATTGGGGTCCTGCGCTTTCCCTGAACAACAGGGCTTCGACGTTTACCACCAGCTGAACCTGGGCGCCCACTGAAAAAAAACCCCGAAAAATCACGAACGTCGGACGATTGCTCCCACACCGAAAGTGCCAGACAGTCAAGCTCTTGCTGCTCCTCACCGGCCATTGGCAGCTCATCTAAAGCATCACAGATATCGGGGCTGCGGGCTTTCCCTGACCAACAGGGCTTCGACATTTACCACCAGCTGCACCTGGGCTCCCACTGAAAAGAACCCCGAAAAATCACGAACGTCGGACGATTGCTCCAACACCAAAAGTGCCAGTCAGTCAAGCTCTTACTGCTCCTCACCGGCCATTGGCAGCGCATCTACAGCACCACAGACATCGGGGCTCCGGGCTTTCCCTGACGAACCAGGCTTCGACGTTTACCACCAGCTGCACCTGGGTGCCCCCTGAAAAAAATAAACGAAGAATCAAGAACATCGGACGATTGCTCCCACACCGAAAGTGCCAGACAGTCAAGCTCTTGCTGCTCCTCACCGGCCATTGGCAGCTCATCTACAGCATCACAGATATCGGGGCTGCGGGCTTTCCCTGACCAACAGGGCTTCGACATTTACCACCAGCTGCACCTGGGCTCCCACTGAAAAGAACCCCGATAAATCACGAACATCGGACGATTGCTCCCACACCGAAAGTGCCAGCAACACAAGCTCTTGCTGCTCCTCACCGCCCATTCCCAGCGCATCTACAGCACCACAGACATCGGGGCTCCGGGCTTTCCCTGACGAACCAGGCTTCGACGTTTACCACCAGCTGCACCTCGGAGCCCGCTGAAAAAAACCCCGCAAAATCACAAACGTCGGACGATTGCTCCCACACCGAAAGTGCCAGCAACTCAAGCTCTTGCTGCTACTCACCGGACTTTGGCAGTGCATCTACAGCACCACAGACATCGGGGTCCTGCGCTTTCCCTGAACAACAGGGCTTCAACGTTTACCACCAGCTGCACCTGGGCGCCCGCTGAAAAAAACCCCGAAAAATCACAAACGTCGGACGATTGCTCCCACACCGAAAGTGCCAGCAACTCAAGCTCTTACTGCTACTCACCGGACTTTGGCAGTGCATCTACAGCACCACAGACATCGGGGTTCTGCGCTTTCCCTGAACAACAGGGCTTCAACGTTTACCACCAGCTGCACCTGGGCGCCCACTGAAAAAAGTAAACGAAAAATCACGAACATCGCACGATTGCTCCCACACCGAAAGTGCCAGCCAGTCAAGCTTTTGCTGCTCCTCACCGGCCATGGGCAGCGCATCTACAGCACCACAGACATCGGGGCTCCGGGCTTTCCCTGACCAACCGGGCTTCGACATTTACCACCAGCTGCACCTGGGTGCCCCCTGAAAAAAAAAACCCCAAAAATCACAAATATCGGACGATTTCTGCCACACCTTAAATGCCAGCCTGTCAAGCTCTTGCTGCTCCTCACCGGCCATTGGCAGCGCATCTAAAGCACCAGAGACATCGGGGCTCCGGGCTTTCCCAGACCAACAGGGCTTCGACATTTACCACCAGCTGCACCTGGGCGCCCACTGAAATTAAAACCACGAAAAATCACGAACGTCGGACGATTGCTCCCACACCAAAAGTCCCAGTCAGTGAAGCTCTTGCTGCTACTCACGGGCCATGGGCAGCGCATCTACAGCACCACAGACATCGTGGCTCCGGGCTTTCCCTGACCAACAGGGCTTCGACATTTACCACCAGCTGCACCTGGGTGCCCCCTGAAAAAAAAACCCCAAAAATCACAAATGTCGGACGATTCCTGCCACACCTTAAATGCCAGCCTGTCAAGCTCTTGCTGCTCCTCACCGGCCATTGGAGGCGCATCTACAGCACCACAGACATCGGGGCTCCGGGCTTTCCCTGACCAACAGGGCTTCAACGTTTACCACCAGCTGCACCTGGGCGCCCACTGAAAAAAATAAACGAAAAATCACGAACATCGCACGATTGCTCCCACATCGAAAGTGCCAGCAACTCAAGCTCTTGCTGCTACTCACCTCCCATTCCCAGCGCATCTACAGCACCACAGACATCGGGGCTCCGGGCTTTCCCTGACCAACAGGGCTTCGACGTTTACCACCAGCTGAACCTGGGCGCGCACTGGAAAAAAAACCCGAAAAATCACGAACGTCGGACGATTGTTCCCACATTGAAAGTGCCAGCCAGTCAAGCTCTTGCTGCTATTCACCGGCCATTGGCAGCGCATCTACAGCACCACAGACATCGGGGCTCCGGGCTTTCCCTGACCAACAGGGCTTCGACTTTTACCACCCGCTGCACCTGGGCTCCCACTGAAAAGAACACCGAAAAATCACAAACGTCGGACGATTGCTCCCACACCGAAAGTGCCAGCAACACAAGCTCTTGCTGCTCCTCACCGGCCGTTCCCAGCACATCTACAGCACCACAGACATCGGGGCTCCGGGCTTTCCCTGACCAACAGGGCTTCGACGTTTACCACCAGCTGAACCTGGGCGCCCACTGAAAAAAGTAAACGAAAAATCACGAAGATCAGACGATTGATCCCACAACGAAAGTGCCAGCCAGTCAAGCTCTTGCTGCTCCTCACCGCCCATTCCCAGCGCATCTACAGCACCACAGACATCGGGGCTCCGGGCTTTCCCTGACCAACAGGGCTTCGACATTTACCACCAGCTGCACCTGGGCGCACACTGAAATAAAACCCCGAAAAATCACGAACGTCGGACGATTCCTCCCACAACGAAAGTGCCAGGAACTCAAGCTCTTGCTGCTACTCACCGCCCATTGGCAGCGCATCTACAGCACCACAGACATCGGGGCTCCGGGCTTTCCCTGACCAACAGGGCTTCGACGTTTACCACCAGCTGCACCTGGGCGCCCACTGAAAAAAACCCCGAAAACTCAAGAACGTCGGACGATTCCTCCCACACCGAAAGTGCCAGCATGTCAGCCTCTTGCTGCTCCTCACCGGCCATTGGCAGCGCATCTACAGCACCACAGACATCGGGGCTCCGGGCTTTCCCTGACCAACAGGGCTTCGACGTTTACCACCAGCTGAACCTGGGCGCCCACTGAAAAAAAAAACCCCGAAAAATCACGAACGTCGGACGATTGCTCCAACACCGAAAGTGCCAGCCTGTCAAGCTGTAGCTACTCCTCACCAGCCATTGCCAGCGCATCTACAGCACCACAGACATCGGGGCTCTGGACTTTCCTTGACGAACAGGGCTTCGACGTTTACCACCAGCTGCACCTGGGCGCCCACTGAAAAGAACCCCCAAAAAATCACGAACATCGGTCGATTGCTCACACACCGAAAGTGCCAGCAACACAAGTTCTTGCTGCTTCTCACCGGCCATTCCCAGCGCATCTACAGCACCACAGACATCGGGGCTCCGGGCTTTCCCTGACCAACAGGGCTTCGACGTTTACCACCAGCTGCAACTGGGCGCCCACTGAAATAAAACCCCCAAAAATCACGAACGTCGGACGATTCCTCCCACACCGAAAGTGCCAGCAACTCAAGCTCTTGCTGCTACACACCGGACTTTGGCAGTGCATCTACAGCACGACAGACATCGGGGTTCTGCGCTTTCCCTGAACAACAGGGCTTCGACGTTTACCACCAGCTGCACCTGGGTGCCCACTGAAAAAAACCGCGAAAAATCACAAACGTCGGACTATTGCTCCCACACTGAAAGTGCCAGCCACTCAAGCTCTTGCTGCTACTCACCGGCCATTGGCAGCGCATATACAGCACCACAGACATCACGGCTCTGGGCTTTCCCTGACCAACAGGCCTTCGACATTTACCACCAGCTGCACCTAGTTGGCCACTGAAAAAAAACCCTGAAAAATCGAAAACGTCGGACAATTGATCCCACACCCAAAGTGCCAGCCAGTCAAGCTCTTGCAGTTCCTCACCGGCCACTGGCAGCTCATGTACAGCACTACAGACATCGGAGCTCCGGGCTTTCCCTGACCAACAGGGCTTCGACGTTTACCACTCGCTGCACCTAGGCTCCCACTGAAAAGAACCCCGAAATATCACGAACGTCGGACGATTGCACCCACACCGAAAGTGCCAGCAACACAAGCTCTTGCTGCTCCTCACCGGCCATTCCCAGCGCATCTACAGCACCACAGACATCGGGGCTCCGGGCTTTCCCTGACCAACTGGGCTTCAACGTTTACCACCAGCTGAACCTGGGCGCCCACTGAAATAAAACCTCCAAAAATCACGAACGTCGGACGATTGCTCCCACACCGAAAGTGCCAGACAGTCAAGCTCTTGCTGCTCCTCACCGGCCATTGGCAGCGCATCTACAGCACCACAAATATCGGGGCTCCGAGCTTTCCCTGACCAACAGGGCTTCGATGTTTACCACCAGCTGCACCTGGGCGCCCACTGAAATAAAACCCTGAAAAATCACGAACGTCGGACGATTCCTCCCACACCGAAAGTGCCAGCCAGTCAAGCTCTTGCTGCTACTCACCGGACTTTGGCAGTGCATCTACAGCACCACAGACATCGGGGTTCTACGCTTTCCCTGACCAAGAGGGCTTCGACATTTACCATCACCTGCACCTGGGTGCCCACTGAAAAAAACCCCGAAAAATCACAAACGTCGGACTATTGCTCCCACACTGAAAGTGCCAGCCAGTCAAGCTCTTGCTGCTCCTCACCGGCCATTGGCAGCGCATCTACAGCACCACAGACATCGGGGTTCTGCGCGTTCCCTGACCAACAGGGCTTCGACGTTTACCACCAGCTGAACCTGGGCGCCCACTGAAAAAAATAAAAGAAAAATCACGAACATCGGACAATTGCTCCCACACCAAAAGTGCCAGCCAGTCAAGCTCTTGCTGCTCCTCACCGGCCATTCCCAGCGCATCTACAGCACCACAGACATCGGGGCTCCAGGCTTTCCCTGACCAACAGGGCTTCGACGTTTACCACTCGCTGCACCTGGGCTCCCACTGAAAAGAACCCCGAAAAATCACGAACGTCGGACGATTGCACCCACACCGAAAGTGCCAGCAACACAAGCTCCTGCTGTTCCTCACCGGCCATTCCCAGCGCATCTACAGCACCACAGACATCGGGGCTCCGGGCTTTCCCTGACCAACAGGGCTTCGACGTTTACCACCAGCTGCACCTGGGCGCCCACTGGAAAAAAAACCCGAAAAATCACGAACGTCAGACGATTGCTCCCACACCGAAAGTGCCAGCCAGTCAAGCTCTTGCTGCTCCTCACCGGACTTTGGCAGCGCATCTACAGCACCACAGACATCGGGGCTCCGGGCTTTCCCTGACCAACAGGGCTTCGACGTTTACCACCAGCTGCACCTGGGCGCCCACTGAAAAAAATAAACGAAAAATCACAAACATCGGACGATTGCTCCCACACCGAAAGTGCCAGCAACTCAAGCTCTTGCTGCTACTCACCGCACATTGGCAGGGCATCTACAACACCACAGACATCGGGGCTCCGAGCTTTCCCTGACCAACAGGGCTTCAACATTTACCACCAGCTGCACCTGGGCGCCCACTGAAATAAAACCCCGAAAAATCACGAACGTCAGACGATTGCTCCCACAACGAAAGTGCCAGCCAGTCAAGCTCTTGCTGCTCCTCCCCGGACACTCCCAGTGCATCTACAGCACCACAGACATCGGGGCTCTGGGCTTTCCCTGACGAACAGGGCTTCAACGTTTACCACCAGCTGCACCTGGGCGCCCACTGAAAAAAACCCCAAAAATCACGAACGTCGGACAATTGCTCCCACACCGAAAGTGCCAGCATGTCAGCCTCTTGCTGCTCCTCACCGACCATTGGCAGCGCATCTACAGCACCACAGACATCGGGGCTCCGGGCTTTCCCTGACCAACAGGGCTTCGACATTTACCACCAGCTGCACCTGGGCGCCCACTGAAATAAAACTCCGAAAAATCACGAACGTCGGACGATTGCTCCCACACCGAAAGTGCCAGCAACTCAAGCTCTTGCTGCTACTCACCAGACTTTGGCAGTGCATCTACAGCACCACATACATTGGGGTTCTGCGCTTTCCCTGACCAACAGGGCTTCGACGTTTACCACCAGCTGAACCTGGGCGCCCACTGAAAAAAATAAACTAAAAATCACGAACATCGGACGATTGCTCCCACACCGAAAGTGCCAGACAGTCAAGCTCTTGCTGCTCCTCACCACCCATTCCCAGCGCATCTACAGCATCACAGATATCGGGGCTCCGGGCTTTCCGTGACCAACAGGGCTTCGACGTTTACCACCAGCTGAACCTGGGCGCCCACTGAAAGTAAAACCCCGAAAAATCACGAACATCGGACGATTGCTCCCACACCGAAAGTGCCAGCAACACAAGCTCTTGCTGCTCCTCACCGGCCATTCCCAGCGCATCTACAGCACCACAGACATCGGGGCTCTGAGCTTTCCCTGACCAACAGGGCTTCGACGTTTACCACCAGTTGAACCTGGGCGCCCACTGAAAAAAATAAACGAAAAATCACGAACATCGGACGATTGCTCCCACACCGAAAGTGCCAGCCTGTCAAGCTCTTGCTGCTCCTCACCGGCCATTCCCAGCGCATCTACAGCACCACAGACATCGGGGCTCTGAGCTTTCCCTGACCAACAGGGCTTCGACGTTTACCACTCGCTGCAGCTGGGCTCCCACTGAAAAGAACCCCGAAAAATCACGAACGTCGGACGATTGCTCCCACACCGAAAGTGCCAGCCTGTCAAGCTATGCTGCTCCTCACCAGCCATTCCCAGCGCATCTACAGCACCACAGACATCGGGGCTCCGGGGTTTCCCTGACCAACCGGGCTTCGACATTTACCACCAGCTGCACCTGGGTGCCCCCTGAAAAAAAAACCCCAAAAATCACGAACGTCGGACGATTCCTGCCACACCTTAAATGCCAGCCTGTCATGCTCTTGCTGCTCCTCACCGGCCATTCCCAACGCATCTACAGCACCACAGACATCGGGGCTGTGGGCTTTCCCTGACCAACATGGCTTCGACATTTACCACCAGCTGCACCTGTGCGCCCACTGAAAGTAAAACCCCGAAAAATCACGAACGTTGGACGATTGCTCCCACAACGAAAGTGCCAGCCAGCCAAGCTCTTGCTGCTCCTCACCGGCCTTTGGCAGCGCATCTACAGCACCACAGACATCGTGGCTCCGGGCTTTCCCTGACCAACAGGCCTTCGACATTTACCACCCGCTGCACCTGGGCGCCCACTGAAAAAAATAAACGAAAAATCACAAACGTCGGACGATTGCTCCCACACCGAAAGTGCCAGCAACTCAAGCTCTTGCTGCTCCTCACCGGCCATTGGAGGCGCATCTACAGCACCACAGACATCGGGGCTCCGGGCTTTCCCTGACCAACAGGGCTTCGACATTTACCACCAGCTGCACCTGGGTGCCCACTGAAATAAAACCCCGAAAAATCTCGAACGTCGGACGATTGCTCCCACACCAAAAGTGCCAGCCAGTCAAGCTCTTGCTGCTCCTCACCGGACAGTGGCAGTGCATCTACAGCACCACAGACATCCCGGCTCCGGGCTTTCCCTGACCAACAGGGCTTCGACGTTTACCACCAGCTGCACCTGGGTGCCGCCTGAAAAAAAAACTCCAAAAATCACAAATGTCGGACGATTCCTGCCACACCTTAAATGCCAGCCTGTCAAGCTCTTGCTGCTACTCACCGGACATTCCCAGCGCATCTATAGCACCACAGACATCAGGGCTCTGGAATTTCCCTGACGAACAGGGCTTCGACGTTTACCACCAGCTGCACCTGGGCGCCCACTGAAAAAAAAACCGCAAAAATCACGAACGTCGGACGATTGCACCCACAACGAAAGTGCCAGCATGTGAGCCTCTTGCTGCTCCTCACCGGCTATTGGCAGCGCATCTACAACACCACAGACATCGGGGCTCTGCGCTTTCCCTGACCAACAGGCCTTCGACGTTTACCACCAGTTGAACCTGGGCGCCCACTGAAAAAAATAAACGAAAAATCACGAACGTCGGACGATTGCTCCCACACCGAAAGTGCTAGCAAGTCAAGCTCTTTGTGCTCCTCATCGCCCATTGGCAGCGCATCTACAGCACAACAGACATCGGGGCTCCGGGCTTTCCCTGACGAACCGGGCTTCGACATTTATCACGAGCTGCACCTGGGTGCCCCCTGAAAAAAAAACCCCAAAAAACACAAATGTCGGACGATTCCTGCCACACCTTAAATGCCAGCCTGTCAAGCTCTTGCTGCTACTCACCGGCCATTCCCAGCGCATCTACAGCACCACAGACATCAGGGCTCTGGACTTTCCCTGACGAACAGGGCTTCGACATTTACCACCAGCTGAACCTGGGCTCCCACTAAAAAAAACCCTGAAAAATCAAAAACGTCGGACGATTGCTCCCACACCGAAAGTGCCAGCCTGTCAAGCTCTTGCTGCTCCTCACCGCCCATTCCCAGCGCATCTACAGCACCACAGACATCGGGGCTCCGGGCTTTCCGTGACCAACAGGGCTTCGACGTTTACCACTCGCTGCAGCTGGGCTCCCACTGAAAAGAACCCCGAAAAATCACGAACGTCGGACGATTGCTCCCACACCGAAAGTGCCAGCCTGTCAAGCTCTTGCTGCTCCTCACCGGCCATTCCCAGCGCATCTACAGCACCACAGACATCGGGGCTCTGGGCTTTCCCTGACCAACAGGCCTTCGATGTTTACCACCTACTGAACCTGGGCGCCCAGTGAATAAAAATCCCCAAAAATCACAAACGTCCGACGATTGCTCCCACACTGAAAGTGCCAGCAACTCAAGCTCCTGCTGCTCCTCACCGCCCATTCCCAGCGCATCTACAGCACCACAGACATCGGGGCTCCGGGCTTTCCCTGACCAACACGGCTTCGACATTTACCACCAGCTGCACCTGGGCGCCCACTGAAATAAAACCCCGAAAAATCACGAACGTCGGACGATTGCTCCCACACCAAAAGTGCCAGCCAGTCAAGCTCTTGCTGCTCCTCACCGGAGAGTGGCAGTGCATCTACAGCACCACAGACATCGGGGCTCCGGGCTTTCCCTGACCAACAGGGCTTCGACGTTTACCACCAGCTGCACCTGGGCGCCCACTGAAATAAAACCCCGAAAAATCACGAACGTCCGACGATTGCTCCCACACCCAAAGTGCCAGCCAGTCAAGCTCTTGCTGCTCCTCACCGGCCATTGGCAGCGCATCTACAGCACCACAGATATCGGGGCTCCGAGCTTTCCCTGACCGACAGGGCTTCAACGTTTACCACCAGCTGCACCTGGGCGCCCACTGAAATAAAACCCCGAAAAATCACGAACGTCGGACGATTCCTCCCACACCGAAAGTGCCAGCAACTCAAGCTCTTGCTGCTACTCACCGGCCATTCCCAGTGCATCTACAGCACCACAGACATCGGGGTTCTGCGCTTTCCCTGAACAACAGGGCTTCGACATTTACCACCAGCTGCACCTGGGTGCCCCCTGAAAAAAAAACCCCAAAAATCACAAATGTCAGACGATTCCTGCCACACCTTAAATGCCAGCCTGTCAAGCTCTTGCTGCTCCTCACCGGCCATTCCCAGCGCATCTACAGCACCACAGACATCAGGGCTCTGGACTTTCCCTGACGAACAGGGCTTCGACGTTTACCACCAGCTGAACCTGGTTACCCACTGAAAAAAAACCCTGAAAAATCACGAACGTCGGACGATTGCTCCCACACCAAAAGAGCCAGCCAGCCAAGCTCTTGCTGCTACTCACCGCCCATTGGCAGCGCATCTACAGCACCACAGACATCAGGGCTCTGGACTTTCCCTGACCAACAGGGCTTCGACATTTACCACCAGCTGAACCTGGGCGCCCACTGAAAAGAACCCCGAAAAATCACGAACGTCGGACAATTGCTCCCACACCTTAAATGCCAGCCTGTCAAGCTCTTGCTGCTCCTCACCGCCCATTCCCAGCGCATCTACAGCACCACAGACATCAGGGCTCTGGACTTTCCCTGACCAACAGGGCTTCGACATTTACCACCAGCTGAACCTGGGCGCCCACTGAAAAGAACCCCGAAAAATCACGAACGTCGGACAATTGCTCCCACACCGAAAGTGCCAGCAACTCAAGCTCTTGCTGCTCCTCAGCGGCCATTCCCAGCGCATCTACAGCACCACAGACATCGGGGCTCCGGGCTTTCCCTGACGAACCGGGCTTCGACATTTACCACCAGCTGCACCTGGGTGCCCCCTGAAAAAAAAACCCCAACAATCACAAATGTCGGACGATTCCTGCCACACTTTAAATGCCAGCCTCTCAACCTCTTGCTGCTCCTCACCGGCCGTTCCCAGCGCATCTACAACACCACAGACATCGGGGCTCCGGGCGTTCCCTGACCAACAGGGCTTCGACGTTTACCACCAGCTGAACCTGGGCGCCCACTGAAATAAAACCCCGAAAAATCACGAACGTCGGACGATTGCTCCCACACCGAAAGTGCCAGCCAGTCAAGCTCTTGCTGCTCCTGACCGGACTTTGGCAGCGCATCTACAGCACCACAGACATCGGGGTTCTGCGCTTTCCCTGACCAACAGGGCTTCGACGTTTACCACTAGCTGAACCTGGGTGCCCCCTGAAAAAAAACCCTGAAAAATGACGAACGTCGGACGATTGCTCCCACACCAAAAGTGCCAGACAGTCAAGCTCTTGCTGCTCCTCACCGGACTTTGGCAGTGCATCTACAGCACCACAGGCATCGGGGCTCCGGGCTTTCCCTGACCAACAGGGCTTCGACATTTACCACCAGCTGCACCTGGGCTCCCACTGAAAAGAACCCCGAAAAATCACGAACGTCGGACGATTGCTCCTACACTAAAAGTGCCAGACAGTCAAGCTCTTGCTGCTCCTCACCGGCCATTCCCAGCGCATCTACAGCACCACAGGCATCGGGGCTCCGGGCTTTCCCTGACCAACAGGGCTTCGACGTTTACCACCAGCTGCACCTGGGCGCCCACTGAAAAAAAACCCCGAAAAATCACGAACGTCAGACGATTCCTCCCACACCGAAAGTGCCAGCAACTCAAGCTCTTGCTGCTACTCACCGGACTTTGGCAGTGCATCTACAGCACCACAGACATCGGGGTTCTACGCTTTCCCTGACCAAGAGGGCTTCGACATTTACCATCAGCTGCACCTGGGCGCCCACTGAAAGTAAAACCCCGAAAAATCACGAACGTCGGACGATTGCTACCACACCGAAAGTGCCAGCCAGTCAAGCTCTTGCTGCTCCTCACCGGCCATTTGCAGCGCATCTACAGCACCACAGACATCGTGGCTCCGGGCTTTCCCTGACCAACAGGCCTTCGACGTTTACCACCAGCTGCACCTGGTTGCCCACTGAAAAAAAAACCTGAAAAAGGACGAACGTCGGACGATTGCTCCCACACCAAAAGTGCCAGCCAGTCAAACTCTTGCTGCTCCTCACCGGACAGTGGCAGTGCATCTACAGCACCACAGACATCGGGGCTCCGGGCTTTCCCTGACCAACAGGGCTTCGACATTTACCACCAGCTGCACCTGGGCTCCCACTGAAAAGAACCCCGAAAAATCACGAACGTCGGACGATTGCTCCCACACCAAAAGTGCCAGCCAGTCAAGCTCTTGCTGCTCCTCACCGGAGAGTGGCAGTGCATCTACAGCACCACAGACATCGGGGCTCCGGGCTTTCCCTGACCAACAGGGCTTCGACGTTTACCACCAGCTGCACCTGGGCGCCCACTGAAATAAAACCCCGAAAAATCACGAACGTCCGACAATTGCTCCCACACCCAAAGTGCCAGCCAGTCAAGCTCTTGCTGCTCCTCACCGGCCATTGGCAGCGCATCTACAGCACCACAGATATCGGGGCTCCGAGCTTTCCCTGACCGACAGGGCTTCAACGTTTACCACCAGCTGCACCTGGGCGCCCACTGAAATAAAACCCCGAAAAATCACGAACGTCGGACGATTCCTCCCACACCGAAAGTGCCAGCAACTCAAGCTCTTGCTGCTACTCACCGGCCATTCCCAGTGCATCTACAGCACCACAGACATCGGGGTTCTGCGCTTTCCCTGAACAACAGGGCTTCGACATTTACCACCAGCTGCACCTGGGTGCCCCCTGAAAAAAAAACCCCAAAAATCACAAATGTCAGACGATTCCTGCCACACCTTAAATGCCAGCCTGTCAAGCTCTTGCTGCTCCTCACCGGCCATTCCCAGCGCATCTACAGCACCACAGACATCAGGGCTCTGGACTTTCCCTGACGAACAGGGCTTCGACGTTTACCACCAGCTGAACCTGGTTACCCACTGAAAAAAAACCCTGAAAAATCACGAACGTCGGACGATTGCTCCCACACCAAAAGAGCCAGCCAGCCAAGCTCTTGCTGCTACTCACCGCCCATTGGCAGCGCATCTACAGCACCACAGACATCAGGGCTCTGGACTTTCCCTGACCAACAGGGCTTCGACATTTACCACCAGCTGAACCTGGGCGCCCACTGAAAAGAACCCCGAAAAATCACGAACGTCGGACAATTGCTCCCACACCTTAAATGCCAGCCTGTCAAGCTCTTGCTGCTCCTCACCGCCCATTCCCAGCGCATCTACAGCACCACAGACATCAGGGCTCTGGACTTTCCCTGACCAACAGGGCTTCGACATTTACCACCAGCTGAACCTGGGCGCCCACTGAAAAGAACCCCGAAAAATCACGAACGTCGGACAATTGCTCCCACACCGAAAGTGCCAGCAACTCAAGCTCTTGCTGCTCCTCAGCGGCCATTCCCAGCGCATCTACAGCACCACA
This sequence comes from Chlamydotis macqueenii, assembly GCF_036417535.1. Lineage (NCBI taxonomy): Eukaryota > Metazoa > Chordata > Aves > Otidiformes > Otididae > Chlamydotis > Chlamydotis macqueenii. The sequence continues at coordinate 125,484 of NW_028239235.1, forward strand.
GACATCGGGGCTCCGGGCTTTCCCTGACGAACCGGGCTTCGACATTTACCACCAGCTGCACCTGGGTGCCCCCTGAAAAAAAAACCCCAACAATCACAAATGTCGGACGATTCCTGCCACACTTTAAATGCCAGCCTCTCAACCTCTTGCTGCTCCTCACCGGCCGTTCCCAGCGCATCTACAACACCACAGACATCGGGGCTCCGGGCGTTCCCTGACCAACAGGGCTTCGACGTTTACCACCAGCTGAACCTGGGCGCCCACTGAAATAAAACCCCGAAAAATCACGAACGTCGGACGATTGCTCCCACACCGAAAGTGCCAGCCAGTCAAGCTCTTGCTGCTCCTGACCGGACTTTGGCAGCGCATCTACAGCACCACAGACATCGGGGTTCTGCGCTTTCCCTGACCAACAGGGCTTCGACGTTTACCACTAGCTGAACCTGGGTGCCCCCTGAAAAAAAACCCTGAAAAATGACGAACGTCGGACGATTGCTCCCACACCAAAAGTGCCAGACAGTCAAGCTCTTGCTGCTCCTCACCGGACTTTGGCAGTGCATCTACAGCACCACAGGCATCGGGGCTCCGGGCTTTCCCTGACCAACAGGGCTTCGACATTTACCACCAGCTGCACCTGGGCTCCCACTGAAAAGAACCCCGAAAAATCACGAACGTCGGACGATTGCTCCTACACTAAAAGTGCCAGACAGTCAAGCTCTTGCTGCTCCTCACCGGCCATTCCCAGCGCATCTACAGCACCACAGGCATCGGGGCTCCGGGCTTTCCCTGACCAACAGGGCTTCGACGTTTACCACCAGCTGCACCTGGGCGCCCACTGAAAAAAAACCCCGAAAAATCACGAACGTCAGACGATTCCTCCCACACCGAAAGTGCCAGCAACTCAAGCTCTTGCTGCTACTCACCGGACTTTGGCAGTGCATCTACAGCACCACAGACATCGGGGTTCTACGCTTTCCCTGACCAAGAGGGCTTCGACATTTACCATCAGCTGCACCTGGGCGCCCACTGAAAGTAAAACCCCGAAAAATCACGAACGTCGGACGATTGCTACCACACCGAAAGTGCCAGCCAGTCAAGCTCTTGCTGCTCCTCACCGGCCATTTGCAGCGCATCTACAGCACCACAGACATCGTGGCTCCGGGCTTTCCCTGACCAACAGGCCTTCGACGTTTACCACCAGCTGCACCTGGTTGCCCACTGAAAAAAAAACCTGAAAAAGGACGAACGTCGGACGATTGCTCCCACACCAAAAGTGCCAGCCAGTCAAACTCTTGCTGCTCCTCACCGGACAGTGGCAGTGCATCTACAGCACCACAGACATCGGGGCTCCGGGCTTTCCCTGACCAACAGGGCTTCGACATTTACCACCAGCTGCACCTGGGCTCCCACTGAAAAGAACCCCGAAAAATCACGAACGTCGGACGATTGCTCCTACACTAAAAGTGCCAGACAGTCAAGCTCTTGCTGCTCCTCACCGGCCATTCCCAGCGCATCTACAGCACCACAGGCATCGGGGCTCCGGGCTTTCCCTGACCAACAGGGCTTCGACGTTTACCACCAGCTGCACCTGGGCGCCCACTGAAAAAAAACCCCGAAAAATCACGAACGTCAGACGATTCCTCCCACACCGAAAGTGCCAGCAACTCAAGCTCTTGCTGCTACTCACCGGACTTTGGCAGTGCATCTACAGCACCACAGACATCGGGGTTCTACGCTTTCCCTGACCAAGAGGGCTTCGACATTTACCATCAGCTGCACCTGGGCGCCCACTGAAAGTAAAACCCCGAAAAATCACGAACGTCGGACGATTGCTACCACACCGAAAGTGCCAGCCAGTCAAGCTCTTGCTGCTCCTCACCGGCCATTTGCAGCGCATCTACAGCACCACAGACATCGTGGCTCCGGGCTTTCCCTGACCAACAGGCCTTCGACGTTTACCACCAGCTGCACCTGGTTGCCCACTGAAAAAAAAACCTGAAAAAGGACGAACGTCGGACGATTGCTCCCACACCAAAAGTGCCAGCCAGTCAAACTCTTGCTGCTCCTCACCGGACAGTGGCAGTGCATCTACAGCACCACAGACATCGGGGCTCCGGGCTTTCCCTGACCAACAGGGCTTCGACATTTACCACCAGCTGCACCTGGGCTCCCACTGAAAAGAACCCCGAAAAATCACGAACGTCGGACGATTGCTCCCACACCAAAAGTGCCAGCCAGTCAAGCTCTTGCTGCTCCTCACCGGAGAGTGGCAGTGCATCTACAGCACCACAGACATCGGGGCTCCGGGCTTTCCCTGACCAACAGGGCTTCGACGTTTACCACCAGCTGCACCTGGGCGCCCACTGAAATAAAACCCCGAAAAATCACGAACGTCCGACAATTGCTCCCACACCCAAAGTGCCAGCCAGTCAAGCTCTTGCTGCTCCTCACCGGCCATTGGCAGCGCATCTACAGCACCACAGATATCGGGGCTCCGAGCTTTCCCTGACCGACAGGGCTTCAACGTTTACCACCAGCTGCACCTGGGCGCCCACTGAAATAAAACCCCGAAAAATCACGAACGTCGGACGATTCCTCCCACACCGAAAGTGCCAGCAACTCAAGCTCTTGCTGCTACTCACCGGCCATTCCCAGTGCATCTACAGCACCACAGACATCGGGGTTCTGCGCTTTCCCTGAACAACAGGGCTTCGACATTTACCACCAGCTGCACCTGGGTGCCCCCTGAAAAAAAAACCCCAAAAATCACAAATGTCAGACGATTCCTGCCACACCTTAAATGCCAGCCTGTCAAGCTCTTGCTGCTCCTCACCGGCCATTCCCAGCGCATCTACAGCACCACAGACATCAGGGCTCTGGACTTTCCCTGACGAACAGGGCTTCGACGTTTACCACCAGCTGAACCTGGTTACCCACTGAAAAAAAACCCTGAAAAATCACGAACGTCGGACGATTGCTCCCACACCAAAAGAGCCAGCCAGCCAAGCTCTTGCTGCTACTCACCGCCCATTGGCAGCGCATCTACAGCACCACAGACATCAGGGCTCTGGACTTTCCCTGACCAACAGGGCTTCGACATTTACCACCAGCTGAACCTGGGCGCCCACTGAAAAGAACCCCGAAAAATCACGAACGTCGGACAATTGCTCCCACACCTTAAATGCCAGCCTGTCAAGCTCTTGCTGCTCCTCACCGCCCATTCCCAGCGCATCTACAGCACCACAGACATCAGGGCTCTGGACTTTCCCTGACCAACAGGGCTTCGACATTTACCACCAGCTGAACCTGGGCGCCCACTGAAAAGAACCCCGAAAAATCACGAACGTCGGACAATTGCTCCCACACCGAAAGTGCCAGCAACTCAAGCTCTTGCTGCTCCTCAGCGGCCATTCCCAGCGCATCTACAGCACCACAGACATCGGGGCTCCGGGCTTTCCCTGACGAACCGGGCTTCGACATTTACCACCAGCTGCACCTGGGTGCCCCCTGAAAAAAAAACCCCAACAATCACAAATGTCGGACGATTCCTGCCACACTTTAAATGCCAGCCTCTCAACCTCTTGCTGCTCCTCACCGGCCGTTCCCAGCGCATCTACAACACCACAGACATCGGGGCTCCGGGCGTTCCCTGACCAACAGGGCTTCGACGTTTACCACCAGCTGAACCTGGGCGCCCACTGAAATAAAACCCCGAAAAATCACGAACGTCGGACGATTGCTCCCACACCGAAAGTGCCAGCCAGTCAAGCTCTTGCTGCTCCTGACCGGACTTTGGCAGCGCATCTACAGCACCACAGACATCGGGGTTCTGCGCTTTCCCTGACCAACAGGGCTTCGACGTTTACCACTAGCTGAACCTGGGTGCCCCCTGAAAAAAAACCCTGAAAAATGACGAACGTCGGACGATTGCTCCCACACCAAAAGTGCCAGACAGTCAAGCTCTTGCTGCTCCTCACCGGACTTTGGCAGTGCATCTACAGCACCACAGGCATCGGGGCTCCGGGCTTTCCCTGACCAACAGGGCTTCGACATTTACCACCAGCTGCACCTGGGCTCCCACTGAAAAGAACCCCGAAAAATCACGAACGTCGGACGATTGCTCCTACACTAAAAGTGCCAGACAGTCAAGCTCTTGCTGCTCCTCACCGGCCATTCCCAGCGCATCTACAGCACCACAGGCATCGGGGCTCCGGGCTTTCCCTGACCAACAGGGCTTCGACGTTTACCACCAGCTGCACCTGGGCGCCCACTGAAAAAAAACCCCGAAAAATCACGAACGTCAGACGATTCCTCCCACACCGAAAGTGCCAGCAACTCAAGCTCTTGCTGCTACTCACCGGACTTTGGCAGTGCATCTACAGCACCACAGACATCGGGGTTCTACGCTTTCCCTGACCAAGAGGGCTTCGACATTTACCATCAGCTGCACCTGGGCGCCCACTGAAAGTAAAACCCCGAAAAATCACGAACGTCGGACGATTGCTACCACACCGAAAGTGCCAGCCAGTCAAGCTCTTGCTGCTCCTCACCGGCCATTTGCAGCGCATCTACAGCACCACAGACATCGTGGCTCCGGGCTTTCCCTGACCAACAGGCCTTCGACGTTTACCACCAGCTGCACCTGGTTGCCCACTGAAAAAAAAACCTGAAAAAGGACGAACGTCGGACGATTGCTCCCACACCAAAAGTGCCAGCCAGTCAAACTCTTGCTGCTCCTCACCGGACAGTGGCAGTGCATCTACAGCACCACAGACATCGGGGCTCCGGGCTTTCCCTGACCAACAGGGCTTCGACATTTACCACCAGCTGCACCTGGGCTCCCACTGAAAAGAACCCCGAAAAATCACGAACGTCGGACGATTGCTCCTACACTAAAAGTGCCAGACAGTCAAGCTCTTGCTGCTCCTCACCGGCCATTCCCAGCGCATCTACAGCACCACAGACATCGGGGCTCCGGGCATTCCCTGACGAACAGGGCTTCGACGTTTACCACCAGCTGAACCTGGGCGCCCACTGGAAAAAAAACCCGAAAAATCACGAACGTCGGACGATTGTTCCCACATTGAAAGTGCCAGCCAGTCAAGCTCCTGCTGCTCCTCACCGGCCATTCCCAGCGCATCTACAGCACCACAGACATCGGGGCTCCGGGCTTTCCCTGACCATCAGGGCTTCGACATTTACCACCAGCTGCACTTGGGCGCCCACTGAAATAAAACCCCGAAAAATCACGAACGTCGGACGATTGCTCCCACAACAAAAGTGCCAGCAACTCAAGCTCTTGCTGCTACTCACCGGACTTTGGCAGTGCATCTACAGCACCACAGACATCGGGGTTCTGCGCTTTCCCTGACCAACAGGGCTTTGACGTTTACCACCAGCTGCACCTGGGCGCCCACTGAAATAAATAAACGAAAAATCACGAACGTCGGACGATTGCTCCCACAACGAAAGTGCCAGCAACTCAAGCTCTTGCTGCTACTCACCGGACTTTGGCAATGCATCTACAGCACCACAGACATCGGGGTTCTGCGCTTTCCCTGACCAACAGGGCTTCGACGTTTACCACTCGCTGCACCTGGGCTCCCACTGAAAAGAACCCCGAAAAATCACGAACGTCGGACGATTGCTCCCACACCGAAAGTGCCAGCCAGTCAAGCTCTTGCTGCTCCTCACCGGCCATTCCCAGCGCATCTACAGCACCACAGACATCGGGGCTCCGGGCTTTCCCTGACCAACAGGGCTTCGACGTTTACCACCAGCTGCACCTGGGCGCCCACTGAAATAAAACCCCGAAAAATCACGAACGTCGGACGATTGCTCCCACAACGAAAGTGCCAGCAACTCAAGCTCTTGCTGCTACTCACCGGACTTTGGCAGTGCATCTACAGCACCACAGACATCGGGGTTCTACGCTTTCCCTGACCAAGAGGGCTTCGACATTTACCATCAGCTGCACCTGGGCGCCCACTGAAAAAAATAAACGAAAAATCATGAACATCGGACGATTGCTCCCACACCGAAAGTGCCAGCCAGTCAAGCTCTTGCTGCTCCTCACCGGACATTCCCAGCAAATCTACAGCACCACAGACATCGGGGCTCCGGGCTTTCCCTGACCAACAGGGCTTCGACATTTACCACCAGCTGCACCTGGGTGCCCACTGAAATAAAACCCCGAAAAATCACGAACGTCGGACGATTGCTCCCACACCGAAAGTGCCAGCCTGTCAAGCTCTTGCTGCTCCTCACCGGCCATTCCCAGCGCATCTACAGCACCACAGACATCGGGGCTCTGGACTTTCCCTGACGAACAGGGCTTCGACGTTTACCACCAGCTGAACCTGGTTACCCACTGAAAAAAAACCCTGAAAAATCACGAACGTCGGACGATTGCTCCCACACCAAAAGAGCCAGCCAGCCAAGCTCTTGCTGCTACTCACCGCCCATTGGCAGCGCATCTACAGCACCACAGACATCAGGGCTCTGGACTTTCCCTGACCAACAGGGCTTCGACATTTACCACCAGCTGAACCTGGGCGCCCACTGAAAAGAACCCCGAAAAATCACGAACGTCGGACAATTGCTCCCACACCTTAAATGCCAGCCTGTCAAGCTCTTGCTGCTCCTCACCGCCCATTCCCAGCGCATCTACAGCACCACAGACATCAGGGCTCTGGACTTTCCCTGACCAACAGGGCTTCGACATTTACCACCAGCTGAACCTGGGCGCCCACTGAAAAGAACCCCGAAAAATCACGAACGTCGGACAATTGCTCCCACACCGAAAGTGCCAGCAACTCAAGCTCTTGCTGCTCCTCAGCGGCCATTCCCAGCGCATCTACAGCACCACAGACATCGGGGCTCCGGGCTTTCCCTGACGAACCGGGCTTCGACATTTACCACCAGCTGCACCTGGGTGCCCCCTGAAAAAAAAACCCCAACAATCACAAATGTCGGACGATTCCTGCCACACTTTAAATGCCAGCCTCTCAACCTCTTGCTGCTCCTCACCGGCCGTTCCCAGCGCATCTACAACACCACAGACATCGGGGCTCCGGGCGTTCCCTGACCAACAGGGCTTCGACGTTTACCACCAGCTGAACCTGGGCGCCCACTGAAATAAAACCCCGAAAAATCACGAACGTCGGACGATTGCTCCCACACCGAAAGTGCCAGCCAGTCAAGCTCTTGCTGCTCCTGACCGGACTTTGGCAGCGCATCTACAGCACCACAGACATCGGGGTTCTGCGCTTTCCCTGACCAACAGGGCTTCGACGTTTACCACTAGCTGAACCTGGGTGCCCCCTGAAAAAAAACCCTGAAAAATGACGAACGTCGGACGATTGCTCCCACACCAAAAGTGCCAGACAGTCAAGCTCTTGCTGCTCCTCACCGGACTTTGGCAGTGCATCTACAGCACCACAGGCATCGGGGCTCCGGGCTTTCCCTGACCAACAGGGCTTCGACATTTACCACCAGCTGCACCTGGGCTCCCACTGAAAAGAACCCCGAAAAATCACGAACGTCGGACGATTGCTCCTACACTAAAAGTGCCAGACAGTCAAGCTCTTGCTGCTCCTCACCGGCCATTCCCAGCGCATCTACAGCACCACAGGCATCGGGGCTCCGGGCTTTCCCTGACCAACAGGGCTTCGACGTTTACCACCAGCTGCACCTGGGCGCCCACTGAAAAAAAACCCCGAAAAATCACGAACGTCAGACGATTCCTCCCACACCGAAAGTGCCAGCAACTCAAGCTCTTGCTGCTACTCACCGGACTTTGGCAGTGCATCTACAGCACCACAGACATCGGGGTTCTACGCTTTCCCTGACCAAGAGGGCTTCGACATTTACCATCAGCTGCACCTGGGCGCCCACTGAAAGTAAAACCCCGAAAAATCACGAACGTCGGACGATTGCTACCACACCGAAAGTGCCAGCCAGTCAAGCTCTTGCTGCTCCTCACCGGCCATTTGCAGCGCATCTACAGCACCACAGACATCGTGGCTCCGGGCTTTCCCTGACCAACAGGCCTTCGACGTTTACCACCAGCTGCACCTGGTTGCCCACTGAAAAAAAAACCTGAAAAAGGACGAACGTCGGACGATTGCTCCCACACCAAAAGTGCCAGCCAGTCAAACTCTTGCTGCTCCTCACCGGACAGTGGCAGTGCATCTACAGCACCACAGACATCGGGGCTCCGGGCTTTCCCTGACCAACAGGGCTTCGACATTTACCACCAGCTGCACCTGGGCTCCCACTGAAAAGAACCCCGAAAAATCACGAACGTCGGACGATTGCTCCTACACTAAAAGTGCCAGACAGTCAAGCTCTTGCTGCTCCTCACCGGCCATTCCCAGCGCATCTACAGCACCACAGACATCGGGGCTCCGGGCATTCCCTGACGAACAGGGCTTCGACGTTTACCACCAGCTGAACCTGGGCGCCCACTGGAAAAAAAACCCGAAAAATCACGAACGTCGGTCGATTGTTCCCACATTGAAAGTGCCAGCCAGTCAAGCTCCTGCTGCTCCTCACCGGCCATTCCCAGCGCATCTACAGCACCACAGACATCGGGGCTCCGGGCTTTCCCTGACCATCAGGGCTTCGACATTTACCACCAGCTGCACTTGGGCGCCCACTGAAATAAAACCCCGAAAAATCACGAACGTCGGACGATTGCTCCCACAACAAAAGTGCCAGCAACTCAAGCTCTTGCTGCTACTCACCGGACTTTGGCAGTGCATCTACAGCACCACAGACATCGGGGTTCTGCGCTTTCCCTGACCAACAGGGCTTTGACGTTTACCACCAGCTGCACCTGGGCGCCCACTGAAATAAATAAACGAAAAATCACGAACGTCGGACGATTGCTCCCACAACGAAAGTGCCAGCAACTCAAGCTCTTGCTGCTACTCACCGGACTTTGGCAATGCATCTACAGCACCACAGACATCGGGGTTCTGCGCTTTCCCTGACCAACAGGGCTTCGACGTTTACCACTCGCTGCACCTGGGCTCCCACTGAAAAGAACCCCGAAAAATCACGAACGTCGGACGATTGCTCCCACACCGAAAGTGCCAGCCAGTCAAGCTCTTGCTGCTCCTCACCGGCCATTCCCAGCGCATCTACAGCACCACAGACATCGGGGCTCCGGGCTTTCCCTGACCAACAGGGCTTCGACGTTTACCACCAGCTGCACCTGGGCGCCCACTGAAATAAAACCCCGAAAAATCACGAACGTCGGACGATTGCTCCCACAACGAAAGTGCCAGCAACTCAAGCTCTTGCTGCTACTCACCGGACTTTGGCAGTGCATCTACAGCACCACAGACATCGGGGTTCTACGCTTTCCCTGACCAAGAGGGCTTCGACATTTACCATCAGCTGCACCTGGGCGCCCACTGAAAAAAATAAACGAAAAATCATGAACATCGGACGATTGCTCCCACACCGAAAGTGCCAGCCAGTCAAGCTCTTGCTGCTCCTCACCGGACATTCCCAGCAAATCTACAGCACCACAGACATCGGGGCTCCGGGCTTTCCCTGACCAACAGGGCTTCGACATTTACCACCAGCTGCACCTGGGTGCCCACTGAAATAAAACCCCGAAAAATCACGAACGTCGGACGATTGCTCCCACACCGAAAGTGCCAGCCTGTCAAGCTCTTGCTGCTCCTCACCGGCCATTCCCAGCGCATCTACAGCACCACAGACATCGGGGCTCCGGGATTTCCCTGACCAACAGGGCTTCGACGTTTACCACCAGCTGCACCTGGGCGCCCACTGAAATAAAACCCCGAAAAATCACGAACGTCGGACGATTGCTCCCACAACAAAAGTGCCAGCAACTCAAGCTCTTGCTGCTACTCACCGGACTTTGGCAGTGCATCTACAGCACCACAGACATCGGGGTTCTACGCTTTCCCTGACCAAGAGGGCTTCGACATTTACCATCAGCTGCACCTGGGCGCCCACTGAAAAAAATAAACGAATAATCATGAACATCGGACGATTGCTCCCACACCGAAAGTGCCAGCCAGTCAAGCTCTTGCTGCTCCTCACCGGACATTCCCAGCAAATCTACAGCACCACAGACATCGGGGCTCCGGGCTTTCCCTGACCAACAGGGCTTCGACATTTACCACCAGCTGCACCTGGGTGCCCACTGAAATAAAACCCCGAAAAATCACGAACGTCGGACGATTGCTCCCACACCGAAAGTGCCAGCCTGTCAAGCTCTTGCTGCTCCTCACCGGCCATTCCCAGCGCATCTACAGCACCACAGACATCGGGGCTCTGGGCTTTCCCTGACCAACAGGGCTTCGACATTTACCACCAGCTGAACCTGGGCGCCCACTGAAATAAAACCCCCAAAAATCACGAACGTCGGACGATTGCTCCCACACCCAAAGTGCCAGCCAGTCAAGCTCTTGCTGCTCCTCACCGGCCATTGGCAGCGCATCTACAGCACCACAGACATCGGGGCTCCGGGCTTTCCGTGACCAACAGGGCTTCGACGTTTACCACCAGCTGAACCTGGGCGCCCACTGAAAAAAAACCCCGAAAAATCACGAACGTCGGACGATTGATCCCACACCGAAAGTCCCAGCCAGTCAAGCTCTTGCTGCTCCTCACCGGCCATTCCCAGCGCATCTACAGCACCACAGACATCGGGGCTCCGGGCTTTCCCTGACGAACCGGGCTTCGACATTTACCACCAGCTGCACCTGGGTGCCCCCTGAAAAAAAAACCCCAACAATCACAAATGTCGGACGATTCCTGCCACACTTTAAATGCCAGCCTCTCAACCTCTTGCTGCTCCTCACCGGCCGTTCCCAGCGCATCTACAACACCACAGACATCGGGGCTCCGGGCGTTCCCTGACCAACAGGGCTTCGACGTTTACCACCAGCTGAACCTGGGCGCCCACTGAAAAAAATAAACGAAAAATCACGAACATCGCACGATTGCTCCCACAACAAAAGTGCCAGCCAGTCAAGCTCTTGCTGCTCCTCACCGGCCATTCCCAGCGCATCTACAGCACCACAGACATCGGGGCTCCGGGCTTTCCCTGACCAACAGGGCTTCGACATTTACCACCAGCTGCACCTGGGCGCCCACTGAAAAAAATAAACGAAAAATCACGAACATCGCACGATTGCTCCCACACCAAAAGTGCCAGCCAGTCAAGCTCTTGCTGCTCCTCACCGCCCATTCCCAGCGCATCTACAGCACCACAGACATCGGGGCTCCGGGCGTTCCCTGACCAACAGGGCTTCGACGTTTACCACCAGCTGCACCTGGGCGCCCACTGAAAAAAATAAACGAAAAATCACGAACATCGCACGATTGCTCCCACACCAAAAGTGCCAGCCAGTCAAGCTCTTGCTGCTCCTCACCGGCCATTGGCAGCACATCTACAGCACCACAGACATCGGGGCTCTGGGCTTTCCCTGACCAAGAGGGCTTCGACATTTACCATCAGCTGCACCTGGGCGCCCACTGAAAAAAAACCCTGAAAAATCAAAAACGTCGGACGATTGCTCCCACACCGAAAGTGCCAGCCAGTCAAGCTCTTGCTGCTCCTCACCGGCCATTCCCAGCGCATCTACAGCACCACAGACATCGGGGCTCCGAGCTTTCCCTGACCAACAGGGCTTCGACCTTTACCACCAGCTGCACCTGGGCGCCCAGTGAATAAAAATCCCCTAAAATCACAAACGTCCTACGATTGCTCCCACACCAAAAGTGCCAGCCAGTCAAGCTCTTGCTGTTCCTCACCGGACAGTGGCAGTGCATCTACAGCACCACAGACATCGGGGTTCTGCGCTTTCCCTGACCAACAGGGCCTCCTGCCCCACAACTGGGCCTTCTACACCCCCAAAATGGCGTCGTGCCCCCCAAAATGCGCTCTCGCCCCTGAAAGTGGCCTCCTGCCCCATGACTGGGCCTTCTACACCCCCAAAATGGCACCGTGCCCCCCAAAATGCGCTCTCACCCCCGAAAGTGGCCTCCTGCCCCACAACTGGGCCTTCTACCCCCCCAAAATGGCGTCGTGCCCCACAAAATGCACTCTCGCCCCCGAAAGTGGCCTCCTGCCCCACAACTGGGCCTTCTACCCCCCCAAAATGGCGCCGTGCCCCCCAAAATGCGCTCTCACCCCAAAGTGGTCTCCTGCCCCCCAACTTGCGGGGGGGGGGGGTCGCCGAGCTCCCGCGCATGCGCGCACAGCTGGACCGTGAGGGGCGGGAGGACCGGCGCGGAGCCGGGTTGGGGGGCGTGGGCGCATGCGCGCTGAGGGGCGGCGGGCGCGCCGGTGGCGGAGAGAAGGCAGGAAGCAGGAAGCAGGAAGCAGGAAGCAGGAAGCAGGAAGCGGCAGCGCCGCGGCGTTTTTATTGGCGGGGAGAGCGGCGGGGGCGAGGCCCGGCTCGGTACCGGCACCGCGGGGGCGGGGGGCGCCCGGGGGGTTTGGGGTCCGGGGTGGGGGGGGACGGGGGATTTTGGGGGGGGGTCCCAAACCGTTCTAGGGGGATCCCGGGGGGGGGGGGGTTGGGGGTCCCGGGATGGGGGGGGTCGGGGGTATGGGGGGGGGGGGGGGGGCTTGGGGGGCGGAGTCCCAAAGGGTTTGGGGGGGGTCAGAGGGGTTCTTGGGGGGAGGGTGGGGGGTTTGGGGTCGGGGTGGGGGATTTTGGGGGGGTGGGGGGGCTTTGAGAGGGTGGGGGGGGGGGTCCCAAACCGTTCTAGGGGGATCCCGGGGGGGGGGGGGTTGGGGGTCCCGGGATGGGGGGGTCGGGGGTATGGGGGGGGGGCTTGGGGGGCGGAGTCCCAAAGGGTTTAGGGGGGGGGTCAGAGGGGTTCTTGGGGCAGGGTGGAGGTTTGGGGTCCGGGGTGGGGGAGTTTGGGGGGGTGGGGGGGCTTTGAGAGGGTGGGGGGGGGTCCCAAACCGTTCTAGGGGGATCGGGGGGGGGGTTTGGGGTCCCGGGATGGGGGGGTCGGGGGTATGGGGGGAGGGGGCTTGGGGGGCGGAGTCCCAAAGGGTTTGAGGGGGGGTCAGAGGGGTTCTTGGGGGGAGGGTGGGGGGTTTGGGGTCCGGGGTGGGGGAGTTTGGGGGGGTGGGGGGGCTTTGAGAGGGTGGGGGGGGGTCCCAAACCGTTCTAGGGGGATCCCGGGGGGGGGGGGGTTGGGGGTCCCGGGATGGGGGGGGGGGGTTGGGGGTCCCGGGATGGGGGGGTCGGGGGTATGGGGGGGGGGGGCTTGGGGGGCGGAGTCCCAAAGAGTTTGGGGGGGGGTCAGAGGGGTTCTTGGGGGGAGGGTGGGGGGTTTGGGGTCCGGGGTGGGGATTTTGGGGGGGTGGGGGGGCTTTGAGAGGGTGGGGGGGGGGTCCCAAACCCGTTCTAGGGGGATCCCGGGGGGGGGGGGGGGTTGGGGGATCCCGGGATGGGGGGGTCGGGGGTATGGGGGGGGGGGGGGGGCTTGGGGGGCGGAGTCCCAAAGAGTTTGGGGGGGGGTCAGAGGGGTTCTTGGGGGGAGGGTGGGGGTTTGGGGTCCGGGGTGGGGGATTTTGGGGGGGTGGGGGGGCTTTGAGAGGGTGGGGGGGGGGTCCCAAACCGTTCTAGGGGGATCCCGGGGGGGGGGGGGGTTGGGGGATCCCGGGATGGGGGGGTCGGGGGTATGGGGGGGGGGGGGCTTGGGGGGCGGAGTCCCAAAGGGTTTAGGGGGGGGGTCAGAGGGGTTCTTGGGGGGAGGGTGGGGGGTTTGGGGTCCGGGGTGGGGGAGTTTGGGGGGGTGGGGGGGCTTTGAGAGGGTGGGGGGGGGGTCCCAAACCGTTCTAGGGGGATCCCGGGGGGGGGGGGGGTTGGGGGTCCCGGGATGGGGGGGGGTCGGGGGTATGGGGGGGGTGCTTGGGGGACGGAGTCCCAAAGGGTTTGGGGGGGGTCAGAGGGGTTCTTGGGGGGAGGGTGGGGGGTTTGGGGTCCGGGGTGGGGGATTTTGGGGGGGTGGGGGGTCTTTGAGGGGGGGGGGGGGGGTCCCAAACCGTTCTAGGGTGATCCCGGGGGGGGGTTGA